>NW_027526385.1:174206427-174208927 GCF_048455015.1 Haemaphysalis longicornis
ACGCGCAGCGGAAAGGTCACACTTTTGTTGCAAAGTTTGTCGTTTTTTTCTCACCCTTTCCTTCGTGTTTTTGGACGCCGCCATCAGCACATGTACACTACACTACATGTACACCGTCATGTAGATACGGAGGGGAAAATACAAAAATCACTACAGATATTCAGGGCAAGAACCGCGATGTAAACGAAAAATTTCTGCATTATACCTGATGGTTTTGGTGTGCTCTCCTGAAGCCAGAGCAGGACGTTTGCGACCGACGGTTTTGAGAGAAAGTGAATGAATACCCACGTTTAGTCAGCACAAAAAAAAAATAACATTCCTTCCTAAATTACATTAAGTGAAGCTCGAAAGCCAAAACAGCGTCCAACCGGTCATCAAACCCTCAAAGCCCCAAATCGCAAATGAACAACAAACGCATGGGATCACTTTTCGAGCACTAAGTAAATGCATCTACCAACGACATAAATGTATAACCAATACGTGGTTTATCGGATGAAGGCATACTGTTGTACTCCTACTCGCGCGGTGGCTCAGTGGCTAAGGCGTTCTGTTGCTGAGCACGAGGACGCGGGTTCGATTCCCGGTCGTGGCGGCTGCTCGTCTGATGGAGGCGAAAAGCAAGAACGCCCGTGTGTTCGAGACTTCGGCGCACGCTAAAAATCCCCAGGTTGCCAAAACAAATCCGGAGCCCTCCACTACGGCGTACCTCATCGCCTGCGTTGCGTCGGCGCATTAAACTGTGCAATCAATCAATACAATCAACTATTGAACTCCTGATCCATGATCGATGCGTGTATTGTCTTTTCTAAAACCATTCCTATTTCGCAATTTTCAAGTAACCTTTTGGCACGATGGCAGCCTGGTTTCACGCACGCGCTCTGTGTCTATAAATATCATGAGAGCTTTTCGGTCGACCAGCCAATCTATGGGGAAATGCATTACTTTTTTGGAAGGACGCCATCGGTCCTCGCAGAAAGCTTCAATTTAAAGAGAGGACATGATTCACCCCACTGTGTTAGGATGAGCTAGCGTCCATCCGGATGATATTTAATTAACATTTCCGAAATTCTGAACCGCATTCTTTATATTGTAATAAGAGCGTGTTAATAAACAGCCACGGAAGTGCCTAAACAGATGGGAACAATGGTCTGAGATTGGCTAAGAGGGTGATATAAAGTAACAGACAAAATAGTATTTAGGCTTCCCACTGATACTAGTGGAAAATTGTGGGACTAGAGCTCGATGTCAAGATACTAAACAACGTGTAAAATGACGCGTGCGATCACACAGGTGCTGCTGCTAGCGAACAATTATATTTCAATCTAGCACATAACATTTCTTTCCTTGAGTGGCCACGTGACTGGTGTCGTGGCCTCCTCGCGTGATTGTGCTTTTTTAACGCACACGAAGGAGGGCGTAGCATGCGAACGACGACATTATTAGTCAGACAAAAAACAATGGCTCGGCACCTGGTGTCCCTGTGGAGTCGTCGAGACCCGAAGCCGGTACAGTTAGCGCCTTGAATGGCAATGGTGGTGAACGTTTATTGGAGCACTACTAATTAATACGATGCGCTGCAGTGTTGGGAAGTACTTTTCGGTGTGAAAGGAAGTTTCAAGACATCAGTGACCCGGCGGTCAAGGCTATCAGACCCGCAGACACTACAAAATCGTCTACGTATCTCGTAATTCTTTGGCCACCCCTTCGTAAACTTCGTT
Source organism: Haemaphysalis longicornis (assembly GCF_048455015.1). Taxonomy (NCBI): domain Eukaryota; kingdom Metazoa; phylum Arthropoda; class Arachnida; order Ixodida; family Ixodidae; genus Haemaphysalis; species Haemaphysalis longicornis. The sequence goes on from NW_027526385.1 coordinate 174,208,146, forward strand.
CGATCTGTCGATCAATTTTGCGAGAGAGAGAGAGAGAGAGAGAGAGAGAGAGAGAGAGAGAGAAAATGTTTCTCAGGACGAAATGTACTTTTTGGTCCGACACGTCCGCCTGTTTTTTAAAACAAAATTTTCCTTTCCATCCCAGTCTATTCCATGGATTTCAAAGAAAATGTCACTATTTCCAGGAACATAGTCCGGTGTCTTACATCGAAGCGGTATCTCCTTTATTAGACCGTGAAAGAGCTCAATGTATTCGAAGACAAGAAAAATGGCCGGTACATCATTATACACCTTAAAGAAAACAAAACGTTGCAAAGCACCTAATCCTTATATTGTACTCAACAGCTCTGCCTGAGGCTGTGCAAGCAGGACCATCTCATTCTGTGAACATGGATGACCAGCGCAGCTGAAGTGACGCTTAATTCCGATGAAAAATAAGAACTTGGTGAGACAAAGGATTATTGTTTCCTACTACCAGAGTTGCAGTCAAAGAACGACCCCGGCTGTTGCCGTATAGCACGTGGGATGTACTGCTGTGAAAATAATCCGCGACGACAACGCCAACATTGCGGCGCTGTTGTCGCGTGCTGAGACGGCAGGAATGAAGTTATGCCCCTGTGAACGCCTCCTTCATGAGCAACCGTTTGTAAGTAAGTCTCATGCAAGCAAATAAGCAAAAAAAAAACGACACGCTCAAATGCCACGTGCTTCAAAAACGGGTAGAACCTCTGTATTGCACTCCAGCGTGGACGACTACCGTCACCTGGGGGAAGCTGGATGAA
>NW_027526385.1:174213927-174298144 GCF_048455015.1 Haemaphysalis longicornis
CTACCGCATTTTTGTCCCACGTGATTACCCTTATCGGAACCTTCAATTTGATACCCCAGACACCCAGTGGCATCATTGTGAATTTTACCATAATTTATGTCCCATTTTGACTATGTCATGATAATAATCAGGAAGCACGTGATTACCCTCATCGAGACCTTTAATTTGATACGCCACACGCCCTAGCGTCATGATCTTGAATTTTAACCAAATCTATGACTTACCATGACTACGTCATGATATATCCATATCTTATGTTCGTCCCGAATTATTCCCCACATAGAGACCTTGAATTTCATTCCCCACATGCCCTCGCAACGTCATTTTGAATTTTAACCCAATCTATGACTCATTATGACTGCCTGATGACTACAATCAGGAAGCATTTTCTTATTTACCCCGGGTGATTCCGTTAATCCGGACCTTTAATTTGATACCTTACACGCCTTAGCCTCATCAGTTTCACTTTTCACCCAATCTAATGTGGTCATTATTCTGTCTTAAGGAGCGCTGCCCAGTCAATTCAGCTAATTCATTTGAAACAGCAGAAAGGACAGCCCCTACCCCAATTTCCCCCCGGCTCTCACCTCTTCCTTTGTGACCCCTAGTATATCAAGCCGTTAAAGGGGCCCTGAAAGGCATTTTGAGCACACTAAATGAACTAGCGCAACCATTAGATTGGGTCGTCAACGTCCTCTGTGCCAAGTATTACTCTTTTACGCGCAGCGGAAAGATCACACTTTTGTTGCAAAGTTTGTCGTTTTTTTCTCACCCTTTCATTCGTGTTTTTGGACGCCGCCATCTTCACATGTCTACATCATCGATTCCCAGATGTTCGTCATGAGCTAGACATCTTGCTATTGGGCGGCTTTTTCACGCACTTCCGGCAAAGAGATGAGTCGTCTGCTCAGCGTCGGCTCGCCGGCTGATCTGCCAGCGGAGTGCCGGAGTGCTTGGGCATTTTACGACAAACGAAACAAGTGTAAAATAAACGCTTAACCGTTTGTATTGAATGCAACACGGCCATAACACGACATGGATATTCTCTTACCTGAGTACGTTCCATAAAGAAAGCGTTCAAGCCCCGTGGCACTTCTTTCGTGCAATCGCAGAGAACGCCCTGAGCCGAATGCCCGGGTTTGACGAATACATTTTATTCAGCTTCAAAACAATCCAGAGATGCGTTTCTAACGAATACAACGTCACAACATGCGTTGAAAGTCTGAACCACGAATGACAGAGGATGGGTTGCCTCCTGCCCGTCGTAAATTCGGTACTCACCTCGCGCGCGGTTTGCGGGGACGAACAGCAAGTCACTTAACTCTGGCACACAAGCCGATGGCTTTTAGCCACGCACACTGTACATACCCCATGCGAGGTTGAGTCGTACGTCGCTCGAGAAAGATTATCCAGACCATGGGAAGAACTATCCACCCGCAGAAGCACAACGTCGCATTTCATCGCGAAACAAAGGCGTCCACAACACACACACCATCGCCTCCTGTAATGCCAAACGCATCTCGCACTTCCCAATAGGAGTGGGTGGTACGCCTGCAGTGCCCACATGTCGCGAGGTGGGGCCCCAAGCAGAACCGGGATCACGGAACCGTAACTGACTTCTGGAGCGGTTTGTGCCTTGTTGCCAAGGCAACCGATGTTTGAGATAGTCAAAGAAATGGCGCTCGCTCCAGCGCTAGAAAGCTCAGAGCCGCGGCGGAGAATGTTTTCCCAACGTTGCCGCTCTCCACCACGCGTCGCCCCAAGCTGAACTGGTCACATGATTGAAGCGTTTTGTGCACGGGTTCTGTATCGGTTCAAGATGTCTTTTTCACATGCCGCCGGCAGGAATTACCACCGCCGCAAAATAAGACCCGGCACCAGCGGGGCCACATCTGATACGGCGCTTTTTGGATAAACAGTGCGCGGTGCATCAAGGGAACGAGCGCACGACCCTCCCCGTGCGGCTGCAAGTTCGCCGCCGATAAAAAGTCATGTGCCGCCAGCAACGTACACCGCGAAAGGGCAAGGCCAGGCCGCCGCATACATGCGGCCAGATCTTTCGTTCGCTTTTCCGGCCTTGAGCGGAGTGCGTGCGGGATTCATGGTGTCAACAAAGCTTGCCCGTAGCAGACGACAGTCTGAGCAGCGCAATAGCGGAAGTACGTCACCGCTGCGGAGCGGAGCATTATGGCAGGCGAGGCTCGCGCGCCGTCAACAGCGGAGAGTAAGTCGAAAGGAGGAGAAAACTCGGAGCGACGATAATGCGCGGTTTTTGATTTACGATTTCTCAGCTAATACTCATCGCTTTAACAAAATTCTTGCGGGAGGAGATTGCAAATACATTGCTTTATTTGGGTGCATGTACATCCATGCATCGGCGGAAGGTATTTCAGGACCCCTTTAACATGCTCGAGGACACAGCAGTAAAGCGTTCGTTTGAAATATTACTGAATTCACATGGTTATTTTAACACGATCTTAGCCCCAACCAGAATAACGTGCCACACAAGCACTAGCATTGACCTTTTTATTACAAACTACCCCCTAGAAGATACCAAAGCAGGTGTTTTCTCTGATGCTTTAAGCGATCACATGCCAATCTTTCTTTGTTTTAAACGACGGGATAAAAAAATACCAAAAAAATGAAAAAGCAAACCAATGACGCAAGTCATTACTCAGAACAGATTATTCACCTTCCGGGTTGAATTAGAGAAATTCGACTGGAAGGAAACTTTCAGTCAGCAACAAGCCGATTCAGCATATGAAATGTTTTTAACTGCCTTTAAAGCTATTTATGAAAATAATTTTCCCTTCCTAGAACATCCCCCTCATCCTTCTAAGATACGGAAGCCATGGATTACCAGGGACTTATTTTTAAAAATCAAAACGAAACAGAAGTTATATAATGAGTTCATCAGCTGTCGGGACCCAACAGATCTGTTGAATTTTAAGAAATTCAGAAATAAACTAAACAATGAACTTTGAAAAGCTAGAACTCAATACTATCTTGATTCGCTTCAGTCATGTCAAAATGACACACGAAAAAATTGGAAAACACTTAACAGGTTACTAAATCGAACTGCATCAGGATTGTCGATAGATAAAATAATTAAGGTCGGAGTAGATGTTCCCGCAAATTTAGTTCCTGATTCCTTCAACGACCATTTTACTCAATCCAGTGATGCTATTGTAAATAATGACGCGTGCGAGTATATCACGCATACTTGTAACAGTACAATTTTTTGGCACCTACTACAGAAACAGAAATAATGTGTTTTTTGGTCTAAAAAATGTCAGAACATGTGACATAGATAACATTCAAATGAAACCGATGAAATTTGTGATCGATATTATAGCCCCCGTTCTAATGCACATATATAACATGTGTCTGTCTACTGGTGCATTTTCGCGAAAAATGCAACTTGCCAAAGTTCTTGCGTTTTTTAAAAAGGGTGATAAAACAAACATACCCAATTACAGGCCGATTTTCATATAGCCTTTATTTTCCAAAGGACTCGAGAAGATTATTTTCAGCGTATATATGGTTTCCTTGAATATAATAGGTTATTGACAACAAGTCAATATGGTTTTAGGAAACACAGGTCTATGGAGCTCGCGTTGCTGGAGCAAAAAGAATTTATTTTAAAATCCTTTGAAGAGCGTCTTCTTACTCTTGGGGTGTTCATAGATTACAGCAAGGCCTTTGACAGCATCAACCACCAATTACTAGTTAATAAAATGACATACTATGGTATTCGTGGAGTCACCCAAGAACTTATTAAATCGTATTTAGGTCACAGACATCAACTAACACATATAAATGACACTTCTTCAAAACTCAAACGGGTAAATGTTGGTGTCCCACAAGGCAGTATTTTGGGTCCTCTTCTATTCATACTGTACATAAACGATCTTATTAACATTGACCATGATACCAAATATATTATATACGCGGATGACACCACATTACTATTTGAATCCAAAAATCCCCGCAACTTAATCATGCTTGCAAGCACTGTGCTAAATAAAATGCAAGTATGGTCCGTAAAAAATGGCTTACAAAATGAAATCAATTCTTTTCAGAGCAAAAGGCGGACGTATAAATGCTCATTTCGATCTCCAAATAAACTCGCCACAAATAGAAATGGTAGCTTTCGCAAAAAAAATTACACCATCTTCCCGTGGGGAACCCTGATGAGGATGCGAAGCATCGTGGCGGTTCCGTGTGGTTCCATTGTGTTGCCGTTATGTTGAGTGATCTGGTTATTACTAGCGCCATAGGGAATTCCGCGTCCGGGTCCACACCGGTGGCAGAGGCACGCAAGTGCTGTTGTGTTACGGTGAGTAGGCGGTGGTTCTCGAGGCGCCGAAACTCGTCCATCATGTTCTTGTCGATGTTGTCTCTGTGGTAGAATCGGTAGTCTCCGTCAGCTTTGGTGAGGTAAAGGTTGTTGACATTGGTGCACCGGCTGAGAGCAATGTACACGCCCTCCTCTTAGCAGCTTTGTCTTCTCGTTCTTCTTCTTCTTCGGCGGTTCCCCTACAGGAAGATGACGACGGTGGTTGAACGCGAACCTATCTCGTGATGGATTCTTTGGTTGGCCCATCCTTAGGGGCATCCTGCCACAATCAGCATCAGAGGCGCTGCGGACGGGGCTGGTTGAGCTGCAAGGCGCGTGGCGCTTCCCGCCACAGCTTTCCCATGGGAAATTCAGCATCCCCCTCTAAAGTTTTCAGTTCGTCGTTTCCGTTGACGTTCAGCTTCGCGTGCCTTCGTTGTATCAGTAGCTTCTTGACGTAGTTTGAATGAGTCAAGGTCATAAGGCGCGTTCGTAGCAGTTGCTCCTGTCCCGGATTTGTAGCGTAGTGGGAAGAGCACCGCGTACCTCCCGTTGCGACCAGAGAGTCGTGGGATCGAAACCGGGCGCCGCTAACTATTTCTTTTTTTTATAGTGTAGTATCGCGGAGCTGTGGGTGTAAGGAGGAGAGTTGCGCATGCGCAGTGAGCGTGTGGACGGCGCCGCCATCAACGACGCAGGACCAGGCGAGCCTAAGAAATGCTTTGCATTTAGAACCCTTGGTGTCTACTTTGACCAGGCTATGTCATGGAATGCGCACATAAATTTTTTAACAAGTAAACTTTCCCAGGTTGCAGGACAAGTATATTCACTTAGATACCTTCCTTGTCAACTGAAACTACTAATTTATAATTTCATTTTTGCCAGCTTACTTAACTACTGCTGTCTTGTGTGGGGTACGACCACCGCATCAAATATCATCCGTTTGTCTCGCCTACAAAAACGAATAATTCGCTCTGTTTGCAACGCCCCGTATAATGCCGCCACTGCACTCCTGTTCAGTGATCTCGGTGTACTCCAAGTACAGCACCACTTTGCCAGCCGCCTTGCGCTCACTTACCGCAAGGAAATAAGAAGCAGTAAAGGTTTCATTGTTAGTCTAGCAAACCTGAAAGTAAATGTTCCCAGCTATACCACAAGAAAACCAGAACATTGGTATGTCCCGCACCCACGCACTAATTATGCCATGCAAATGCTTTCTTACAACCTTCCGACATTACTGAACAGTCTGCTACTCAATGGAATTGATTGTGTTCAGATGCTAGCATAATTAACCACCTAGTGTTACGAAACTAACCAGCCTTTTGCATTTCAGTGTTTCACCGCCACATGTGTAAACTCGTTTTTTCTTACAATTCAGAGTTGTTTGTATTGAATGCCATGCATTGTGAAACCCCGACGGTTGTTTTGAACGCCTGCATATAATTTATTTGGATTGTTTCTCTAATGCTACATAAGAGTGTGTAGTGGAGTCGTTTCTGTTCTGCACCCCTGCAGCCCCCCTCCCCTTCATCTCCCCTCCCCTTCATTTATCTGTGTTACCCCTTCTAGCTCTTTTTTCCTTCAATGTTATTTCTGCGCCTCCTTTTGTATAGAAGTGTATACTCTCTTTTTTTCATTTTTCTTTTTTTGTTGTATTGTTTATGCGTATACCCTGCTGTCTCCAACTGTAGACGGATTTGTAGGGCCCGTCAAGTTGCATGATTGCAACTTTTTCCCTATTTGTCCTGGCCATAAACTTGCTTGTGAAATAAACAAACATTCATTCATTCATTCATTCATTCATTCATTCATTCATTCATTCATTCAATGTGGCGAGATGAACCGACAACCGGTGGGAAATTAGGATAACAAAGTGTATACCAAGAGACGGTCCTAGAAGAAGGGGAAGGCCCTTATTAACACGATGGAGGGATGACATACGGAACTTCGGTGGCCGACAGTGGTCTCGAGCGGCGCAAGACAGGAGCGGTTGGAAGTCAATGGGAGACACCTTCGCCCTTCACTGGACCCGAGTATACGCTCTCGTTGATGACGATAACGATTATGATGATTAAAACGATGCTGTGAGGCTGCGGTATACTTCGGCAAGTTCGCGATGAGCTTAAAAGCTACTTCGTATATCGCAAGAAACTGCAGCTGTATGTACAGCCGTTTGAATCAGTGACGTATACAGGCTTTCTTGCCTTTTCTCTTGGCCAAGCCGCAGTGGAGCTGAACTGCAGGAAAAGCTACAACTCCGACATATTCGTGCCATTACCGCCATCAACCACAAGTAAACTTACGTTCCGAGGCGCTGCTTCCCACATCCCGGACGGCGCGTTCCGGAAAGTACACGCCATCCGGCGGTTCAAAAAGCCTTGTTCCCACACAAAAGGAACAATGAAGCGCTTGAAATTGCTACCGGAGTGTGTGAGGACATAGCATCAAAATATGCTCGCAAGCGCATAGAATGACAGGAGGCGCGTATATGCGTTTCCTAGTCAGTACAGCCAGCCGCCACCTGAGCTTGCCTATGGGGCTTATATCACAGCATAAACGTACCTAAAGCTTGCAAAGCCACCCGAACTGAAATAAATAACAGCCGAAACGGACCTGCAATGATCGAAAACCACGGTGTAGAAAAATATTCAAAAGAAATAGCCGAAACCGACCTAAAAGGGGAAAACCCGCAAGAACGACGTACACGAAGCAGACGCTGAAACTGACCGAAAGGCAACGAAAATACCCGAAATCCTATTTATAATGCAAAAAGATGTCAGAAATAGATTATATGCGTGATAAAAATATTCATCTTCAAGTGTGACAAACCATTGAAAATTAAAAAAAAAAGTCGTAACGGGATTTGAACCCGGGTTAGGACGTTTGTATCGCAGGAGCGGAACTACTAGGCTACTAGAGTTTTTTTTCTTTATTACCGGTTTGGTACAGTGAACAAAAAACAAAACAATGACACATACCTCCACACAACATAATGGTAAAAAAAGGCCCTCAAACAATGACACATGTCTCGACACAACATAATGATAAAACCCCTCCCGCTGCTACGGGTGGCGCGTGTTAAAAGCGTTTCAGGTTAACTAGCTCATCCAATATGTTAGCCCAGTCAGGTTGCTCGTCTTGCATTTTCATTACATCTCTGATATAAGCAATGCTTTCAATAAAGTATTCCCTTGGCGGTCGTGCATCCGGGTCTGCATGTCGCACGGCCATACGAGGTTTCCAGAGACTGTGCAGCCTCAAGGCCATAAACATGTCAAGTGGCATGCCTCCATCATTACGCGTTGGATGGAAACGTATTCCGTACGGAGATACCGGTAGTTCTTTATTTAGTGTCCGCTGGAGAATGTCCCAGTGAAACACTGCGTCAGAACAGTCCAAGAAAATGTGTTCTATGGTTTCCAGTTTACCGCAATGTCGACAATTCACTGACCCCGCTACAAGTATTCCTTTCTCCCGCAGCCAAGGACTGACGAGTAGTGTTCCGGTATGTAATTGAAAGAAGAAACTGTTGACCGTTGACTTCACAGGCATTTGTTTAACTCTCCTTAACACGTCTTTCCCCGTCCCTGCACAGTATACAGAGCGATAAACAGGTACCGGTAATGTCACATCGACCGCATCCTTGTACAGTTTCTTTCTAGGTACCAGAGCAAGGTATTCGTAGGAAAACCTGGCCTTCAGGAATTGAAAGGCCATTACGACGTCTTTCAAGTAGCCTCGAGGGGCTTTTGGTTTTAGTGCACTGGAAGACACAACAAAATCCGGCAAATAATTCACCAATCTCGTCTGCACAACTGTTCGTAGAAAAGGGTCTGTCTGGTCTCTCAGGAAAATAAACCTAGAGACAACCTGCCTAAGAAATAGGGGCACGAGTCCGGGACCTCCTTTTTTAACGGAAATGAAGAGATTCGTACGACTCATGCGCTCCCATCCTGAGCGCCAAATAAACACAGCAAAAACCCTGTGAATTTTTTGCACGTTGACTCTTGACATGCACAACACCTGAAGCACATACCATATTTTAGCAACCAAAAATACATTACACACGGAAGCGCGCGAAAATATTGACATATCATGAACCCCCCATTTTAGCGTTTCACTCCGGACTCTTTCAGTTTCCTCAGACCAGAACTGACGCTCTCTTTGTCACAGCACACGACCGCAACATCATCAGCATAGCAAAAAATCTTTACCTCACTCTCGTGCAACGTAAAACCTCTTATCTGGTTACTATTTAACAATTTCAGACAAAATGGTTCCAGGTAAATAGCAAACAGCAGGGCACTTAAAGGGCATCCCTGCTTCACGCCCAACACAACCTCAAAGCTCTCGCTAACTTTTTTATTTACTATCAGGCTCGCGAAACTGTTTGTATAACTCATCTTAACCCCCTCTAAAATAATCGAGCCGACGTTCGCCTGTTCGAGCACTGCAAACAGGATATTATGTGTTACACGATCAAAGGCCTTAGCCAGATCTAACTGCAAGATAGCAACTCGTCCTCCCAATGAATCAACGGTTTCTAAAAGACTCCGAAACACGTGGAGGTTTGTAGGTATTGAGCGACCTTTTATACCGCAGGTTTGGTGTTGGCCAACAAGAGACTGAATAACGCATTGTAAACGTTTTGCCAGAACTTTCATAAATACCTTATAAACTACATTTGCAAGTGTAATTGGCCTATATGCTTCGACAGATAACAATTTTGTTTCATCATCTGTTTTGGGGATAAGGATTACATGTGATCTACGGAAGGATGGGGGCAACGTCTTTTCCTTATACGCGAGCCATATAACGCTGCTAAGAGCCTTTGCAAGTTCACATTTAAACGCTTTGTAAAAAGAAGCGCTGAGACCATCAGGCCCAGGCGATTTTCCTCGACTTAGCTCATCAATGGCCTGTTCTATTTCCCGAACACTAATAGGAGCCTCCTTGCTTTAACTACTTCGTCCAGCTTCGTCACAAGTGGTAAAAACTGCTCCTTAAATCCATCTTTGTATGGCTCACGTTGGCCCAGGACATGTCTATAGTGCTCCACAAATGCACGTTCAATCTTTTGTTCATCTCGAGTGACAGCACCAGCGTATGAAATCTCCACTATATTATTCTTGGCTGCGTATCGCTTTTCATCTCCGAGGGCGCGTTTCGTGGGCGTTTCGCCTAACCACAATCTTTCAGCCCGGGCCCGTATTACCGCTCCCTTATATCTTTCTGTTTCAAGCGTCTCTAGTTTTGTCTTTACCTCTCTGATACCGCGTGTGTGGGTTCCTGGCTGTAGGCTGTCTGCAAATAACAAATAGTCCAACTGACATTTCAGTTCTTTCTCTTTGTTTCTTTCTTTAACTCTTATTGCGCAGGATCTTTCAATTGCTGCGATTTTAGCCTCTTTTTTAAAGCGTTCCCATAATAAGATGGAATCTTCGGCCTTTCCCTGGAGAATGTTCTTAATCTTGTCGTTTACTTTATCGACAAATGCCTCGTCGTGCAGAAGTTTCGTATTTAAATTCCACTGATCCCACTGAAACCATCCAGCTCTTGGTTGAGATCCAATGTCAAACATTACCAAACTGTGAGTACTAAACGCAACATGTTCCACCTGGTAATTTCTACACAAGATAAGCAGCTCTGTATCTACATATGCGCGGTCGAGACGAGCATGACTTCCGCCCTGGAAATGAGTGAACTGGGTAGGTTTATCTTTCGCTATTAGGAGCGCCACGTCTTCCAAACTGCGTTCATGAACAATTGTGTTTAGTAGTAGCGCACTTGCGTCACGTTCAGATATTTTCCCAGCCCTATCGCAAGGAAAACATACTCAATTAAAGTCGCCTAACATAACAACATGTCTCTCGCTGTTGAGGTAGCGGTCAAGGCGATCAAAAAACGTTTTTCGTTCATTTTGCTTGTTAGGCGCATAAACACAGATAACACGCCATTCAATACCTGAAATACCTGAAAACAATACCTGAAAGTCACAAACAAGCATGCGCCCCGTTTCACACGTAATCACTTCATCCACAATAATGCCGATAGTATTCCGCAGAAACAGTACACATCCCGCCGATGTACCCACAGCATGAGAGACACAAACACTATAACGCTCCCGGAAAGGTTGCACCATGCGATTCGTTTGTTGCTCACTTTCTATTTTTGTCTCCTGAACAGCGATGATATCCAGGTTTTTAAATGCGGAGCATTTCTTAGGCTCGCCTGGTCCTCCGTCGTTGATGGCGGCGCCGTCCACACGCTCACTGCGTATGCGCAACTCTCCTCCTTACACCCACAGCTCCGCGATACTACACTATAAAAAAATTCCCCCGCATTTCCCCGAGGGGGAGAATGTGAAAGTGCGAATGCACGGTTGTCGGCCCGCTTGCGGCGCTTGCGCTCGGCCCCCGCAGCCCACCGCCTCGCCGCCTTCTCTTCCATCTCTTCCATCGGGTTTGTAGTATCACGTGTACACCACGCAGTTATTAAGCCGCTATAACGCCGCTGAGTCACCAACGCACGCCGCTGACGACGTAGTTTGAATGCGTTAAAGATATAAGGCGCGTTACTAACACTAATATCAGCGTCGCGTCCGTGGCTTAGTCGGTAGAGCGTCGCGCTGCGGCCGCAAAGTCCTCGGATCGAAACCTGGCGCCGGATGCTGTTTTTTTTATATAGAGAGAGGAGGACTGCGGACGCCGCCGCCGCCGCCGCCGGCGGTGGAAGGTTTGGGGTCGCTTATAAAGTGCATTCGCACTTAAAAAAAATAGTTAGCGGCGCCCGGTTTCGATCCCACGACTCTCTGGCCGCAACGGGAGGTACGCGGTGCTCTTCCCACTACGCTACAAATCCGGGACAGGAGCAAGTGCTACGAACGCGCCTTATGTCCTTGACTCATTCAAACTACGTCAAGAAGCTACTGATACAACGAAGGCACGCGAAGCTGAACGTCAACGGAAACGACGAACTGAAAACTTTAGAGGGGGATGCTGAATTTCCCGTGGGAAAGCTGTGGCGGGAAGCGCCACGCGCCTTGCAGCTCAACCAGCCCCGTCCGCAGCGCCTCTGATGCTGATTGTGGCAGGATGCTGCTAGGGATTGGCCAACCAAAGAATCCATCACGAGATAGGTTCGCGTTCAACCACCGTCGTCATCTTCCCGTAGGGGAACCGCCGAAGAAGAAGAAGAACGAGAAGACAAAGCTGCGAAGAGGAGGGCGTGTACATTGCTCTCAGCCGGTGCACCAATGTCAACAACCTTTACCTCACCCAAAGCTGACGGAGACTACCGATTCTACCACAGAGACAACATCGACAAGAACATGATGGACGAGTTTCGGCGCCTCGAGAACCACCGCCTACTCACCGTAACACAACAGCACTTGCGTGCCTTTGCCACCGGTGTGGACCCGGACGCGGAATTCCCTCTGGCGCTAGTAAAAACCAGATCACTCAACATAACGGCAACACAATGGAACCACACGGAACCGCCACGATGCTTCGCATCCTCATCAGGGTTCCCCACGGGAAGATGGTGTAATTTTTTTCCATGAATAGGCGCGAAAGCTGGTACTGTTTTTTCTTCGAAGCCAGCCCTCTTACGTTAATCGTGCCTACGCGTAAATTTGCTGTCAAATTTAGAGCCATCAGGAGGAAACGAATAACATGATGCTTACACTTTGTATCAACGGGTCAACGAGAGTCTCACAGTTTCTTGGGGCCAAGGCCGCCGTTCCAATCGAAGGCATCTTTGTAAACATGGGCGACGCGACCACGATCCGTACTCTCCACACGATCCACGTATCTACGGCGGTGATTTGTCGCTAGCTTTCCGATCCTTTTGATTGTTGGGCTTTAGTTTCAAGGTAGCTCGGCGTAACACAGCTGTCTTTGACGGCGGTAACCTCAGCGGCGGTTCACCTGTTGCCGCTGTCTCCACTTCCCCTTCACTGCCGTCGTCGCTCTGTCGTGGCGGTTTTACCAGCACAGCAGCGGATGAGTTGTCTTCAACAGCTTCTGGCACCTCCATCTCCTCGGCCATGTCATCGGATTCCTTGCTGGGTTCTTCATTTGCAGCAGAAGATGCAGCAGAGGGTAACCCTTCGTCAACCGGTGTGGTCCCGTCACCTTGTGCGATATCTTCTTTAGCCTCAGAGGTAGCAGTTGGATCGGGTTGTAACGAGGGCCCAGCAGCTCCTCCGCTCGCGGCCTCCTCTGCGTCAGCCTCATCCATGAGGTGTTCGGATTTGTCCTCCACCCCAGTAGGACCAGCAACTGTGGCGTACGTCTTGACGCATTCGTTGTCTGGATGTCCGAAGCACCGACAAAGTGAGCAACGCGGGACGCGGCACTCACGCCTGACGTGACCCTGCCTGTTGCAACGCAGGCAAAGTGGCGCCCTGCCCGGAACCACCACAAGCGTCAATTCCCCGCCCACACGTAGCTGGTGCGGTAAATCGTCCGGCATGACGCCAGCCTTTAGTCGAATAGTCACATGCCGCGTTGCCTTTTTCAACGCAACCTGGCACCCGCCAACGCTCCCTAGAGACGTCGGTCACCCTGCCATACTGAGCAAACGCCGAACGCACCTCGTCATCCGGGACGCCGTGCAGCAACCAGTGCAGCTTCGAACGCAGGTCTTCAAACGCAGGTCCTGGTTATTGGGATCAATTACTAGGCACTTTCTCTCCTTCACCTTCACGTCTCCGACGGCCAGCATCATCTTCACAGCGTCCGCGCTGCTGTGACGGCCCACACGTGATTGATTCATTTGGTACGCCCCCAGAGAAATCACTTCTGGGAGCAGCGCCAAACGCGTGAGCGCGTCTCGAAAATCTACCCGGTAGGGCCTGGCACGCATATCACCGTGTAAAAACACTGTGTTGGTCACACATTTTCTGGTTCGCAGTTGCGGAAGACTCACTTGATAATCCTGGTTACCGTTTTTGGTGTCAAAAGACCTGTTGCCGCGGCCAGACTGGGCCGCTGTCACCGCTCCGACGGAGCTCATGATCCCGCGTCTGCACGCTTCGGTGGCCGGAAGAGCAAGCGGTTAGGAGGGGTTAAATTGAGGGCCACATGCACGTGGACACAGCTTCAAATGAGTCCCTAGATGGCGCCATGCGTCGCTTGGCTGTGCTGACTAGGAAACGCCTACACGCACAGGGCGGCCGAAGCGACAAAAAAAAAATCACGCCATATCCACGGAATGAATGATGATAAGTGGGGCGAAGCTCGAGAGGGGGAGATCATCCGTAACCGTAACTCTCCCGTGAAAGTTCGCCCATTACATCATTAAGAAAGACGTAAGACTGTGTGCGTACATTGTACAAATCAACTTTTATTTTCGGAGTCAATGCTCCCAGGCCCAGACCTGGTGAAAGACCCCGCGCCATCGAGGACTACCCCGCAGTGGGAGGAAGTGCTGGCCAACTCTAGCCTCGAAGAGCAGCTTCGGCTGATTCACCGGGCTGAGGCGGTTGGACGCTCCAACGGGGTCCTGAACTGAGGAAACCGCCCGCTTGACTCCTCTCATTAAATAAAGTATTCTCTCTCTCTACCCCGCACCTCCACCACAATTTGTCACGTAGGATGGGACACAACGGTAAAGAAAGAACTTTTATTTAGGGCGAACTTGTGCCCGAACAAGACGAGAGGAAACGAGCAAAGGTCCTTGCGTCTCGTTCGATCTCCGAGAACGACTGTCTGCGTTCGTGGCGTGATCTCTTGCGTGATCTCCCCCTCGCAGTGCACGTGCGCTCGCGCCTCCGTTGGCGAACACAGACAAGCTCGCGCTCCCGGTGCCGAGTTTGCGCTGCCGGTTGCAGCCGGTTCTTGCGCGTGCAACGCGGCCCACTTTGCGACATCTCCGAAAGCATGCGGCGGTCACGTACCACGAGACACAAGGGATGGACAGACCCATGGCTTTAGGAGCTTCGCCCCTAAAAAAAATCACGCAGCTCCAACTGCGCCGTGCAGTGATGTAAAACAAAGCAAACGAGAACACACATAACGAAGTTACTGACCTTGCCGGGAAAATGTGCGTATAGATGACCTCTTGTGCGCTCTTCGCTGTCTGAACGCTCGCTTAGAAGTTCGCCCCATGTGTTGACAATGGGGCACTCGATAGACAATTGGTGAAGGCCTTCGAAACGACCGTGTAGCACAGGTATTAGTCAACTCGGGTAGTCTTAGCTTGTCCTTTCTGCTCTGCGGCTGCGCGCGACTGACGCCGTTCCGAATGCGAACCAAATAACGCGTGTAGCAACATTTCAGCAGAAACTACCCGGTTGAAGTTAGCGGCGAGGCCGTGCAAGCGGCAGTCTCGCAACATTGATTAACACCAAAATGGCCGCCGTTGCTGACTTGCGTGCATCTAGTGACATTAGCTCAGCTTATGCTGCAAGTCTGTCTTGAAATGTCGCGTTTGATAGAGAGCTCACAGCAATAACAGCATTCACGATATATTCACGCACCTGCAACCTCCCTTGGTGGACTATTGTCACAAACTCCTCCCCCGCGTAATTGCGTCCGCTAGCAAAAACCAATAAAGAAGGGGCGCGAGACAACAGTTGTTTATATTTTAGCAGGGTGGCCGGCCCGTGAGTTTTCACGTGTGCCGAGATTGCTGGGGTGAATGAAATCACAACGGAGATGCTCGACTACGTTTTGAACTGTATAGGTTTACTGCACAAACAAAAAGACTACAGGGCAACGCCCGACACAAGAAAAAGAAACCTTCACACTGCCATCGGCCTTGTGCGCGCAGGCACTAATCGACCGTACGCTAAGCGCACGCGCGCTAACTCAGACAGCTGTACGCGACACGCGAAACACTCTAGAGGCAAACACTTGTTACACCTCAGTAACGCAACTACACACACACACAAAAAAAATACTAGCAACACGCGAAACACTACGGAACAAACATCGTTAACCCCCGACAACAGCACTCACTATAAGAAACACCTAACAGCTCTGCAAGCTGTACCCGACACGTGAAATGCATTCAAACATCGTTACCCTTGATAACGACAATTACGACACCCAACACACAAAGAACCAACTCTCAGCTCGTTCGCTACGAGTGACGCTAGAAAACAAAAACCCGAAGGATGCGGATATCTTAATCCGAGGCAACAAACAAACTACGGCGGGAGGGGCGCGGTAAAAGAAAATCTCTACGAGGCAAGGAGAACACGCCGGTTCACCGACGAAAAGTCACGACGAGGTGGAGCCGACCTCGCCGGGCAGCAGCTCACGTGTTTCGGGGCTCCGGGGTGCAGAAGCTGGTCGGCCATGGGACTCGCGGCGACGGGCGAACTCGAGCGCTGAGCCGAGGCGTGGACCGGTCCGTCGCGAGCCTACCGATCATGTGCTTCTGCTAAAGCGCGTCACCCCCGGGACCCTTCCCCGCGTAGCACGTTCACGAATCTCCAGCCGACTGCCCCAAGCGACCGCGTGCGCTCCCTTAAAGGAGCCATGAAGAGAAAACACAAGCTTGGTTCATTCAAAAGATTGTCTCGTTAGAATCATACTTACACCACTTTTAACGTAAACTTCGCTCAAATAAGCTACATAATTAGGAAAAACGGGAATGGTCATGCGACCCACCAGCTCATTTTCCGCAACAGAACCTATGATGTCACATGAGCTAAGCTCTGCGATTGGCGGAGGCTGGCAGAAGCAGACGAAAATTAGCTAGAGCTTACAAACTAGACGAACGAGCGATTTGCGCTTAAATTTAGGGCACATTCTTTACAAAGCAATAAGAATGATGGGACAAACAGTGGAAGTTACGAAAGCACATGTAAACATAGAAGTACTGATGCGTTCTGCTGTTCGTACTGCGCACAGCATGCTTGGTTTAGCTGCACAGCACTACGGGGCTTGGGGTTGTTTCAGACGACACTGGCCGATTGACGCAAGCAACGGTGTTTTACGTGACCCCATTTGTCGAGGGAGCACTGTTTCAGGGAACGAATATTTTCTCCCAGAACAAAAACAAGCCAGGTTTAAATGCGGGCAAAAACAAGCCAAACGCGTGCCACGGTATGGTGGCGCCATCTAGGTTACGGAACGTAAAGAAACGCGGGAACAAACCAACACCGCTGTACAGGGTGGAGACAACCTTTGAACGGTCCCGTGCCGCCGCAATTGGGCCAACGGGCTCAACGCGTTATTCTTTTCGTTTCCCACGAGACCTAGCAACGCGAAACAGACAATAAGATTCAAACTTCTTCAGTAAACCGCGTTGCGGCGATAATTTTAGCGCGGTTTTGACACAATGACTTGCTTCGGCGGCGAGCGAGCAACCGAAAATGGCGGCGCCAGCGTATACGTATCTCTATACCCTGTACGGCGGATGCGTGAATGAAGGTACTCTAGGCTGCAGAGCGGTCGGTTCCTGTGATGTCATTTGGGACCACGAAAACGCACGATTGAGCGGGAAAATCAAAATTTTAACCTAAATTGTTTAATTTCTCAGTGAATAAAGCACCGTTTGTATCCGGACAAGCGCTGGGGGCACTATAAAACACGAAATCTTTCGAATAAAACCAACTTGCATTTTCTCTTCATGGCTCCTTTAAGCGTGAACCGCATGGAGCGTTTTCTGCTCGCGAAAACGCGCCGCCCACGCCACAGGCGCGCTGACGCTGCCGCGGAGCCACCCGCACGCTGCGCGCGCAGCGGCCGGCGGCGGCAATATGGCGGCGGCTTCGGCAGCGAAGTGGTGTCGGGAGCTCGGGCGACCGCTTCTAAGCGCTCTCCAAAATGCCGCTCAAGGCACGCACGAAGTTACTTGTGCGTTAAAAGAGCTTATAATGTGGATGAAAACGGTACTATAAAATATCATCCACGTCGCCAGTGAAAGCGCCCATTCAATATCTGCTGGTGTGGTAAGCCTAAACGTCCCCGGCGGAGCCAGCCGGCTGCCCCCAGCACTTCGAAACAGCCGCCATGAGGCGCGCGCCTCCCCATTAGCACAAGTCGCCAGGCTCCTCCCACTGCCGAGCGCGACGCGCGTCAAAATCTATCCAAGGCAGATGCTGACGCGGGCGCGGAATCGTCGACGCGGGCGTCGAAAAAACGCACGCGCAACGCCGACGCGCGCGAATCGCGTGAAAAAACGCTCCATGCGGTTCGGCCAAATAACTTTCGCCGGCCGCTGAAGTCCTGCTCTGACGTCTTCCCATTGTTCCTCTTTTCCTTCTCCTGCAGCCCTGGCCCATTCGCCACGATGGAAAGTGCGCGTCCGAGCCAGCGATCGTGACGACACCCCTCGCTCCTGCACGTCCGCTGGAATGTTGCAGCCCGCTTTTGTCCTTGTAGCAAGCAGGGCGAAACAAAGGTGGTGAGCACAAAGCCAAAGGGGGGACCCCGAATTCCTCAGCGAGGCGCAAAAATGGCCGACTCCGTCCGGGAGGCCGTAATGTCGGCCGTCCGAATATAAAAAAAAATGGAGGGTCTGGCCTGCAGTTTGCGACGCGCCGGAGTAGTAGCACGGAATTTTAATGAGTCCTAACATAAGAGCGGTTGCCTAGCCCGGGAATGTGATGAATATTTGTTGCGCGAAGCGTTCACCAGCCGATGAAGGGAATTTAAAGTGCATGATAGTTCAGCGCAGGTGGAGCCACTGCAGAATGTGCCAGAGCACCCGGCTCTAATTCGTTGCACGGGGCGACGCGCCGACAGCGGGCCCGATTCGCGCCTCGACCGAACCGCCCGCGGCCGACAGGCCCAAACTTGCATCGCCGCAGAGTCGCCTGTCCTTTTCCCGTCGTGGCGGCTCGGCCGAATCGTGCATCGGGCGAACGGCGGGTGGCCGACATGCCGCTACTTGCCTGGAGACGGCACCACTGAGACGGCGACGGCGTCGCCTTCCCTTTCCCCGTCTGAGCGGCTCGGCTGACGCAACCGCTTCGCCTCCATTCAAACTTCTCGGGGCAGCAACGGACTCTCGGGGGTATAAAACCCGCCCGAAAGCACAGCCAGCGCGGCACTTTTCGGAGGCACAGAGTGGAGAAGTGTTGTCGCCTTTATGCGAGTCATGTAACGCTGCTGTTACCCTTGTACATACTGTATATAAATGTTTTTCGTCGGCTCGAGACTTTTCGTTGGCTCGAGAATTCCATCGCTCTGCTCTGCGCCGCCTCGATAGTGGACGGAGCCAGGCAACGTCGCTACACCGGTGACTGCGCTCCGATGGCCAGTCCCAATAAGAACCAGCCCGGCACTTACTCGCCTGCGTCTGCACTTCCTATCTGGGAAGCGCGGGGAAAGCCGTGAACTCATCATGCACACTCTGCACCGTTTGTAAATCGAAGACAGCAGTGCAGGCGCCGTGCGATGCACTCGAAAATCGACAAGGCAAACGACACACTACCTGAATGAGTTCAGCGAGTGCACCCAAATCACAGACACCTTATGTTCACCCACGGAAACCAGGAAAATACTGCGCTTATTTCGCGCCGTTCTCCCTAGGCGCATAAAATCGTGCCAAGTGACGGCAAGTTTTGGTCACGTGACCCAAGGATTGTCTTCTTACTTCTAGTCGCTCCGTGGTGCATGACGGAACGCTGGCTGAAGCGCTTCTCGTCTATGTATACACCGGCGCCAGATTTCCCTCTAGTGTATATTAGTATGAAACGTTACAGTCGCTATATACCACGTTTACGAGTACATTCTATTCTAAGCTGACCGGTGACCATCTAAACTGCGAGCAAACGACAGGACTAAGACGCGGGGGAAAGGACGGGCGCAGACGTAAGTGTGATTCTGCGCCAAACTTTTTTTTTTAAACAAGGCTTACAAAACTACTTTGTACTTTCGATAAAAGGTCAACAGTTTGTCGTGATGGCCTACATGAAATGTTCGCGTAGAGTTCGTCATTTCTAAATCGCAAGAGGGGTTTTGGTATTACATTGTGCCCAGTAAGAAACATGCAGGATCATCAATTCGCCAGAGATTCACCGAATGTACTCGAAAGGTTTCTCACTGCATGAGAATTATGCAGCTCTATTGAAATAAAATTTAAAAGATATAAAGCTTTCCATACTGACACACATATTGAGACAGGCAACGACGTTCTCGCTGCTACGAATGAACATATCGACCATCCAAAAAATGTACCACACTTTTAGTTCCATCGAAAAAGAATTCCGGAAGTAAAGATATATCCTTAGAAGATTCGCCAGCCAGGCCTCGTTATAACAAATACTACTACTCACAAACGCTGAAGTAACGTCACTTCACACCACGCGGCAATGTTAGTCCAAAAATAGCGTGTTCCAGAGCACTGAACTGCAGTGTCCACGCGCATTTCAAAAGACATCGCATGCTATCGAAGGGTGCATTGTTGTGTTGGACACGCAGTTAAATTCTCGCCAAAACTCTCGAACTTGCGCGAGGGACAGGTCACAGACCGAGTTGGGAGTAGCGCCAGTATCACTGCCGCTACACTTGAGCAGGCACGTCGCTATGAACAGCATCTGTGGACCGGTGTACTGCTCAAAGCCTGGCAGCTGCAGCCTGAAGCGTTCGTCGTCCCGCGAGCTCTCGCCATAGGCGTCGACCAGGGCGCCCATGCCCAGAGCCTCGCCCAGGCCAATGAAGAGGCTCGTGTCTGCTGTGTGGCTATGTATGCTCTTGCGGAAGCAGGTCCTGATCTCCCCCCCGGATGCCAGGGGCCCGTAATTGCGGTACGCCTTCAGCGCGAGCACACCCAGAGCCCTTGCGACTTCGAACCCCAAACCTCCGAAGTTAACGGCAGGCAGCTGTTCGTTGTCGAAAAGCGGGAACGCCAGGACGTAAGGCAGGAGCTGGAGGTCGGGCAGTCCGTAAAGAGGCGCGCTGAGCTGAAGGATGGACAGGGCTGCCGCAACTGCTGTAACTTCCACGTCGCTTTCTGTGTCGTATTCTCCGCTCGCTACTGCTACGGCCGAAGACGTATTGCGCAGGTTGGAAAGAAAAGAGGTTTCGTCCAAGTCCGGGAACATCTTGTCGAACTCTCCGCTCCCGCCGCCACTCCAGGCGTTGTCCCCTCGTACGGGCTTCCAGTTCACCGGCTGCCCGCTGCCGTGGAGTAGGCCGAACGGCGCCTCGAGAGAGCTCCAGTTGGCGACGACGTCGATGTAGGTCTGGTTATGGCGACTGGTCCAGCGGCGCAAGCGCCTCTGGAGCGAACTCCGCACCAGACCAGCCATGTGGCGGGCATCTTTTAGCACTGGCGCATGGCCCAGGTTGTACTTCGTGAAGAGGTGGCGGCCAGAAACGCTGAAGGCTCGGCTGAGGCAGAAGGCCGCGTGCAAGACCTTGGCGGTCTCATGGTCGCCACCATAGAAGTTACTAGCGAGTTGCTTGTTTGCAAAAAGAGCACCAACCTGAAAAGATTTCAATCTTTGGTCGCGAAGCAGCTCCCTTATTGTTTATATTAACGTCGTCATGCATACTGTAAAAAAATTACGTGTTCTGCGCTTTTAGTTCATCGATTTTTCAATGTGTCGTCCCGGAACGACAAGCCAGATATAGATTTGCGTGTTATTATACCTATGTACACTGCCTTAGGTGCGCTATTAGCCCTAGCTCGCTCAAGTAGCAAGAACGATGGAGGTGGCGCTTGCTTTAAAAAGGAAAGCCACGTGAAAGTACTGCTAAAATCAACCGGTTTTACCTTGCCAGGTTTCGTGCGTGTCCTCAAAATTGGCTCTAAAGTTAGCCAGCAAGTTAACCAAATTTTCCGTTGTGATATATGGGCACGCCTAACGTCACTAAAGAAGCTACGCTTAAGAGTACCGCCACTTCGTGCACCCGGAATCGTTCGGGGGCCATCTTGTTTCTGGCTTGCAGTGTTGCCATCTCCCCCAACGAAACCGCCGCAAGTTGTGACGGGCCGCTCTAGTGTCCGCGCAACAGAGAGAGAGAGAGAGAGAGAGAGAGAGAGAGAGAGATGCACCCTGAAGCAAAACGGCTTCGCCCATATGTAAACAAATATCACGTGGTGCCGACCGACCAATGAAAATCCTGGCGGCACATATATGCATGCCCGAAAAGTGCACGGTTACTTCTGTAAAGATGCATGTGCCAATGAATTGGTCCCAACAGGCAGAAGGTTCAAAAATGCAATGATTATGATGATTGGTGTTTAATGGCGCAAGGCCAACGAGGGCTAAGAGCGCCATAGAAGTTATTTATTGAAAAGAAGTGATTACCACAAAAGGTAGGTATAAAACGTGTAAACTGGACATAGTAAGATCAATAAAGATAATAGTGATGGCTGGTGTATAGGGCCAGATTTGATTATGCATGATAGGAAATGAGGTTTAAAAACTTAAAATCTGACAAATACTTAAACACGCGTTTAAAATGTATGTGTTGGCTTTAATTTACCTCGAGGTGACACATAATTAGGGCAACATTCCGTTGCTAAAGTGTGTTTCTCTTGAAACATATTTAGGGCATGATCCTAAATAAAATTTTCGCGCCCAGCCATGATGATAGATCTGATCGAAAGAAAATATATATACTTAAGGATTGTATCGACAGAATTACCCTGTAATTAAGTCTGCTTTTCAATGTTTGGCGTTCCGTCAGCAACGCGGCAGTTCCACTTATGGGATGCTTATTGTAAGTCTCCTGATGTTTCTCCTTAAGCTTAAACAGTGGTGACTTAAAATATCGCACGGGACAGTGCTACATCATGCAGCAGTATTAAACAATGCAGGTGATCCCAAACACATTCTTATAAGGTGAGAACACGTTATCGTGCCAGCGCTTGATCCTAGAGAGGGGAAGATTGCGTAATGCAGAATGGGCGGCGCTCATATTATACGACGCGTTGTTGCACCCCAGGATCCAAATACGAGCCTTAGACAAGACAGTACCACCTGGTGAATCACGGGTGACGCAACTCACAAGGCCAAGCACAGTGACGTGTTTCTATGCGTCAGCTTCAAACAAAGGGGGAGGGGCCTTTATTTGTGTTTGAATTCCGACGCACGCGCAGTGAAGCCACGCGTTGTGGGGAGCCTTTAATTTTTCTCCTCTTAGCACCCTTTCATTTACATTTAGGTGCGTGGAACGTCGTGTACTCCGTGGTGCCTCACAAGAGCAGTGGTTATAAGTCACTGGCATGGGTTCGAACGCCATTCCTGCCACAGTTTAGCGAATCGCTCGTTTGATGGCGTCCATTATGGGAAACAACTGGCGAGCTCACTGGAAACTAACAATTAAACACAGTAATACTCTGGTTACAGACCACCTTTAGTCCTGTCCACTGGTGTATGCAAGCCGGGGGGGCGTATTCCCAAACCATATCCCGTAGGGGCCCACGTCGACCAACACCCCCTTAGCAGGGACGCCGCCAATGAGGTTAAAAAAATTGCAATTTTTTAACCTCCTTGGACGCAGCACCGTGACGTCTCTACCTATATGTGCGCAACTTCATGCGAGGTGGATTTTTTCTTTTTTTCCCCTCCCCTCGTTTCGGCTGCTTGCATGGCAGGCGGCCGACGGTTTTTCTCCGTGGGCGGGGCTGGCCTGCGGCGCTGGGGAAGCTGACGCACATGTGGTAGAAGCTAACCTTTTGTACCTGAGCCCCTGATCTCTCCGCGCTCTTCTTGCGCACCTGCAAGTTGACGCTGACATCCGATCGTGTTCCTAGATAAGCGCTCGACTCGGTGCTCGAAGTGCGCGCGCGCGGATGGACGCTTTCACGCTCATGTGGCAACTATACACGTTCGGGAAAGCAAACACCCTCATTGAAAGCTCATCCTACAGCACACAGAAGGGTATACAATTGAGTTGGGTGCTCTTTCACTATATACACACCTCAAAACACGATTCGGTGCTGCAGGTAAGGATTACAGGAAAGGCAGCCAATTACCCATGACTACATTTACAAACTGTCCTACTCTTGCGAAATATTACAGCTGCATGAGCTGCTACATTTTGGCACTTTCATAAGCACTATTACATTGAATTTCGTTAACATTAACTTCATTGCATTATTCTTTATCAGGAACAGTGCCACTAAGGAAAACATTGACACTTTGTTAACAGCAATGGAAGGTGTGAATCGTTCTTGCAAGGGTGATACATTGATAAGAAAGACACCAGCTCAAACGTACACGTTTTACACTCGGTCATGAATTCTGGATAATTTGCACTGCTGTTCATGACAATTAAGGGAAACAATATCGAAAATATATACCAACCAAGGGCTAAGTAATAGTTGGATTGTACAGCTACTGAAGTACTCGAGGAGTTTGATAATGTCTTCTGTACAGGGCTATTGACCACAGTCTCTTCACTGAAGCCATCAGGCCGAGTTTGATACCAGTGATCATGCGTGCTACCACTCACACTGTTGCCAATCTCGATTAGTTATTTTTAACAATTTGTGCTTCATGCACACAGAGATTTTGCTGCATAAGATACGTTATTTATAAATAGACAGCTAAAGCAGGTTCCGAATTGCGCTGATGCCCCCCCCCCCTTCTGTAATCGGGAAGGCACACCAAATCATTACCACTGAATTTGGCTGTGTCCATTATTCAACCGTAATCGCCACCAGCTTTTAACTCTAGGTCCCGCCCCTGCGACTGAACAGGAACATGTTAGTCGCATCCGTGACGATCACACCGCACTAAAAGCAATGTCCGAGTACGCCGTTGAAAACAGACACTACAAATTGGTGTAGCAGCCTGGCCGACTTCCCCGTTCGGTCTACAATGTGAACTGTCTGCAGCGTGCACTGTTTTCAGTGTGAACCGCATTGTCTACAGTGTGAACTGTACATTTAAGTGTGAACTGTGCGTTTTGCTGCCACTGACTAACTTTAATGTGTTCATTTTGCGATTAGGGCCCCAAGACTGCAACTGTGTTCCTTGTGCGAGTTGTGACCTTCCCCTTTTTCCTCATCCTTGCTCCCCCAGGGCCCCATCGCCTCTCATTTAATACAGTGTTACACTCACTCAGATACGTATATTCTTTTCGCTGGGACTAATGAGTAGTTGCCCGTGAGCTTGAAGTCACGGTAGTCGCAGCAGAGATAAAACTAAGTAAAAAAGTTATCTCCTTGGCGCACTATTTTTGCGATAGTGATCTCGGAGTCCAAATAGCGGCAAAAAATTGTCACTTTTAGAGATCCACTGATGGCTATAGATGAGCAGTTTGTGTCTGTTTCCTGCGACGCATTTTTAGCTTTAGGTTAAAACATTGCGATTTTTTAAAACTCATTGGCTGCGCCCCTGCTTAAGGGGTGTGGTCGGCCTGGGCCCCTACGGGATATGGTTTGGGAATACGCAGCCGGGGGAGGGGGGGGGGGGGCAGCGGCCTTTGCGGTATTTCCCGGGGGGCCATTTGACAGCAAGGGCACTGACTCGGCTCGTTGTCCAATTAAGACAACTAAAAATTACTGTTCGTTCGCAAGTGACAACCCAACTTGAGCAAATTGGACGTCGGCTCTCAACACGATGCGCCATTGTGCGATGCTGTTAATATAATAAAAGCAATTTACACAGTCGCCTATACTTCGCCCCAATCCCCGCACGGGGCACCTTGAGTAATCTTGGTGACGGTGAGTGGCGACACCGCGTACCCCGAGCCCCCCATACTTAAGCTGTCACCTACCGTGGCTAGAAATTGAAAGGTGAAGGGTTAGAAGCCGTGAACGGTGGCCGTCGGAGCCTTGGTCAAGCTCCGGCCGATGGGCTCCCTGCCTGTCTACCAGGCAGGGAGCTCCGGGACCTCTTTGACTACCAGGGTAAGGTCAAAGGAGAAAGTACCCCCGTCTCCCTGCTTTTATGGTTTCCAAATTTCCTAAATCCAAAGATCGGCCCCCTAAAAGGGGTCGCACCGAAGTATCCTTTCCTCCGTTGCCAACGACGAGTTTCCCAAAGCCGGACAACTATGCTAGGTTTTTGGTAATCGAATCTGTTGATGCGTCGAACCCTCTTGCCACAAAGTCTGTCTTCCTGATCTCCAAATTTCTTCAGGGCATTGTTGGTCAGTCCTACAAAGCCAAAAAACTCAGAACAGGAGAAGTTCTTGTAGAAGTGAATAACAAGCAACAAGCTACAAATCTCTTGACTCAAACTCGCATCGCAGATCTCGACATCAGGATCACACCCCACCGCAGCTTTAATAGCTCCCAGGGTCTGATCTCTGAGTCAGATCTGATGAATGAAACTGACACCGATCTGTTGGAAGGCCTTAAGGACCAAGGTGCGACAGCAGTGAGGCGTATCATGATTCGTAGAGATAACTAGGAAATCCTAACAAAACATGTAATATTGACTTTCGACCATTCCACAGTTCCTGAATCAGTAAATGCAGGTTTCATTCATTGCCCCGTCAGGCCATACATCCCCAACCCCCGCCGGTGTTTTAAATGCCAGCGGTTTGGGCATGGCACTACCGCCTGCCGTGGTCGGCTAACATGCGCCAAGTGCGCACAACACGATCATCCATCAGACAACTGCCCATCGCAAACCCTCATGTGTGCTAACTGCCAGGGGCCCCACGGGGCCTACTCTAGAACATGCGAGAAATTCAAACAGGAGAAGGAGTTCATCAAGGTGAAAGTCACTGAGAACCTTCCCTTCCCAGAGGCGCGAAAGAGGTTCGCCTCTTTCCCCCTGGGGAGGTACGCCGACGCGGCTCGCCGGGGGGCGGAGCGGCGTCTGGTGTCCACAGGGACCCAGTTCAGCGAGTCTGACCTGGTCCCGCCTCCGGCCCCCGCTGGGTTGCCTCACGCAGCCCAACCCGGCACCACGCCGCTTGCTAAGGCAG
Source organism: Haemaphysalis longicornis (assembly GCF_048455015.1). Lineage (NCBI taxonomy): Eukaryota > Metazoa > Arthropoda > Arachnida > Ixodida > Ixodidae > Haemaphysalis > Haemaphysalis longicornis. Next base: position 174,240,067 of record NW_027526385.1, read on the forward strand.
CAGCGGTTGTGGTGCGAACCACTTCTGTTGGGACCGGTGCCGCTCCCGCCTCCGCCTCCCCGTCCTCCAGTGCGTTGGAGGGTACCGAGGTGATAGACACCACGGGCCCCGCATCGGCTCCCACCGCCACCGCACCGCCCGTGCGACTTTTGGCGTCCCCGACGCCCGCGGCGGTGGCGGCTCAAACGAAGGGCTCCCGAAGTGGGGCCAAGTCCGGGGGGCCCGGTCCGTCGGGCACCCCTCGGACATCCGACGACGAGATGGATGTCGGGCCGTTCCTGCCTGCAACGCAGTGCAAGGTGCGGCCTCCGACGCCTAAGCCAGCACTAGAAAGGCCCAAAAAGCCAAATCCTAGAGTAACAGCCCCGAAAGACACATGAACACACATACACGCAGACTTCAGTAGCTTCTAAATCTTCATAATGGGAAGAGAAACTATTACTCAATGAAACTGTAGAGGCCTCATTAAAAATCTTGATGATGTCCATGAGATATTGCATTCGAACCAGCCAAGTGTGATGTGTCTTCAGGAGACGCATTTTGAATCCCAATCACACAAATTTCTTAAATAGATACATGGTATTCAGAAAGGATAGGGTTGGCTGCACACACTCTTCGGGTGGTGTAGCCATAATAGCCCGGAAATCCCTAGCATGCCACCCTATCACACTCAACACCGTCCTTGAGGCTGTAGCAATACGCACAATAATTTTTAATAGGTTGATAACGGTATGCTCCATTTACATTCGTCCTGATTATGCACTTTCGAGCTCTGATTTCGAAGCGCTGGTCGACCAGCTGCCCGAACCGTACATCCTAACAGGCGACCTTAAGGCACACAACTCTCTTTGGGACTCCTCCAGAACGGATGCCCGAGGTCGCCTGATAGAGAAATTTCTTAGATCTTCAGGAGCATGCCTTTTCAACAAAAAGCAGCCTACATACCATAACTTAGGACATAATACATACTCACATCTCGACTTGGCTATTGGTTCTGCAATTCTCTTTTCATGTCTTGAGTGGGGCGTGGGCACTGACCCATATGGTAGTGACCACTTCCTCACTTCCCTAACATATATAGGTAAAGGCCCATGCAGTCCATCTTCCCATAAAAGGTTTAATGAATCAAAAGCAAACTGGAGCACATTCACGCAAACATCTCAACTACACCACACATCCATAAAACACCTACACGTGGAGGAAGTCGCCCAACTCGTCACGGCGCACATCATCGACGCCGCCGAAAAGTCCATTCCCAAGGCCTCCAGCGGGTCCCGCACCCCAAGGAGGCCCTGGTGGAACGAGGACTGCAGGCGGGCGCGAGAGGCCCAGAACAAGGCGTGGGGTGTCCTTCGCCGGTACCCCACATCAGATAATCTCGTTTGTTTTAAACGGGCCAAGGCTTTTGGGAGGCGAGTGCGCCGTGAGGCGAAAAGGGAGAGTTGGCGCACCTTCCTCACTTCCATCAATTCGTACACAGACACACACAAAGTCTGGACACGTATACGAAAACTAAAAGGACAACAGACACACAGCCTGCCCCTGGTTAGTACAACAGGGGACACACTGGAAGACCAGGCTAACACACTCGCACAACACTTCAAACACGTGTCCAGCTCAGCACACTACACTAATACTTTCATGCAACACAAAACATCTGCAGAAAAGAAGCCCTTACGATACAAGAACAAGTCGAATTCTGCTTACAACTCTGAATTCACACTTCATGAGATGAAGGTTGCTCTTGCCACTTGTAAGCCCTCAGCTCCAGGGGCAGACAGCATTACATACACCATGATACAACACCTACATGCAGACACTCTTGCGACACTCCTACACCTCTACAACAGAATATGGCTTTCGGGGCAGCTTCCAAGGTCTTGGAAGGAGGCCATAGTTGTGGCCTTTCTGAAGGAGGGGAAGGACCCTTCCTCTCCAGCAAGTTATCGTCCCATCGCCCTGACAAGCTGCCTGTGTAAGCTCCTCGAGAAGATGATAAACCGTAGGCTCGTGTACTTTCTGGAGTACAATGGTCTTCTCGAGGGCTGCCAGGCAGGCTTCCGGGCAGGGCGATCCACAAATGATCAGCTTGTTGCATTAGAATCATACATCAAAGATGCCTTTATACACCAACAGTATTGCATGACCGTATTTTTTTGACATCGAAAAAGCGTACGATACGGCATGGTGTTACGGCATCCTTGCAGACTTAAAATCGTATGGTGTAACAGGTAATATGTTGAACACTCTTGATAGTTACATGTCCAAACGAACATTTCGTGTGAGAGTCGGGTCGGCACTGTCCAGAGTTCACATGCAAGAAAATGGCCTGCCTCAAGGCGGAGTTTTGAGCTGCACGCTGTTTATCGTCAAGATGAATTCGCTTCGGAAAGCATTGCCTCCATCGATCTCCTGTTTAGTGTATGTGGATGATGTACAAATATCTTTTAAATCTTGTAACATATCCATATGTGAACGTCAAGTCCAGCTTGGGGTAAAGAAACTCTCTCGCTGGGCAGACGAAAATGGTTTCAAACTTAGTCCCACAAAAAGTACCTGTGTCGTATTCTCAAGGAGACGTGGAGTAAGGCCCGATCCTGAAATAAACCTCAATGGTGACCCAATTCGTGTTAAAAAGGAACATAAGTTTTTGGTTGAGGTGATGGATGAAAAACTCACATTCAAATCTCACATCAAACAACTCAAACAAAAATGTCTAAAAACAATGAATATTTTGAAAGTCCTGTCTCACCAATCATACGGTGCAGATAAACAACTCCTAATGCGCCTTTATACCGCTTCGGTAGGGTCTCGTTTGGATTACGGTAGTGTTGTCTACGGGTCGGCTACAAAAACAGCGCTAAAAATGCTCGACCCAGTGCTGCACCTGGGGCTTCGCCTCTCGTGTGGTGCTTTCCGTACAAGCCCTGTCTAAAGCCTGTATGTGGAGTGTGACAAGTGGTGCCTGGAGCACCAGCGAATGTATGTTGATCTTTTATATGCTGGTAAAATATCATCAATCGACAACCATCCTTTTAAACCTGTTTTTATGGAGACATCCACGTCACAGCTGTTTTTAAATCGCCCATCTCTGTCTCTACCTTTTTCACTTAGGGTGAGAAGGGAAGCTTCCGAAATGTCAATCTCCTTTTTGCACACGTTCAGAACATCTACCATTGACTTTATAGCACCCTGGCAATGTCGCCCTGTATCGTGTGACCTGTCCTTTACACAATTACAGAAAAGCAGGGTACCACAAATCGCGATTTCACAACATTTTCAGTATCTGCAGCAAAAATACCAGGCCGCAGAATTTTTTAGTGATGCGTCCGAAAACTTGCATCGCGGTGTCTTGTGCTGCGCACGGACCCAACTTTACGGCCTCTACATCGATGCATGTAAATTCGAGCATCTTCACGGCGGAAGCGTATGGCATTTTTCTTGTTGCTGGTCATATTGTTCAACATCACATTCAAAAGTCCATCATTTACACAGATTCACTCAGCGTTGTACGTGCATTATCATCCCAAAAGCGTTCTAAAAATCACATCATAAATCTAGTTTTTATAACTTTAATGTCAGCGTATGCCAAAAATCTCGAAGTGATTGTATGTTGGGTACCGGGTCACTGTGGGATTGCAGGAAAGGAGACCGCAGACCAAATGGCCGCCGCTGCGGCACACACGAACACAGTGGACGTTACAAAATTACCGTACACCGACCTCAAGCCATACATAAGAGAACACCTTCGCAGAACCTGGCAAGCCGACTGGAGCACACAGACCGACAACAAGTTACACCTAATTAAACCACACCTAGGACCATACACTACTGACCCACACAACAGATTCATTGAAGTTTCACATAGCTAGATTGCGGATAGGCCACACACACGCAACACACTCCCATCTGCTCACTATTTCTCCAAGACCCTTGTGTAGCAGGTGTGGGGAGGGCCTATCCGTAATTCACATTCTCATTACATGCAGAGCACTCCACAGAACAAGACGCAAATATTTCCCACGACTATACAGACAACACATCCCACTGCATCCAGCACTGTTTTTAGCGGATGATCCCATAGTCCCTATACGAAGCACTTTTAGGTTTCTTAGCGAAATGAAATTTTTACAACTTATTTCCCATCACGCGTAATTCTTGCACATAGTTTCATGCCCTGCACTATCACACCCTGGCCTTTTACACCAGCCATCCTCATTGTCTGACTGATTTTACTATTTTAATATCTGCTCTTGTTGAGCAATCTTAGGGGTTACATCTTCAACCGTCATACATAACCATTGCTTTGGCGCTCTTTGCCCTAGTTGGCTTTGCGCCATAAACATCCAACCATCATCATCATCAGTTCGCCCCAATGAATGCCGAAGTTTTTATTGATTTTAGTTCTTTTTCTTTGCGTTTCTTTTTACTTTTTTTCTCTGGTTTCTCGGTTCCGCCCCCACCGAAACGAAGTCTTGAGTACGCCACTGGTACTCTAAACCTCTGCATCCAAGCTGCGTGGCGGGACTCCGTTTCTGCCAACGGACAGCGCGCTGCTCCGAAAACGCTTGCTGCAGAAACAATATCAGATGCAGGGTACTGAATTCGCGCACTTGAGGAGATTCCCCTTTTTCCATGTGACAAAATATTCCAGGTACCCCAGTTCTGGTCATTCCTACAGCGATCTGCCGAAACAACACGGCTCAAGTTATTCTGAGTCGGGGAGAAAAGTTGGTCTGAACGAATGCAAAGATAAAAGTCCAACTTTTTCGCTCTTACTTTATCAATACTGTATCATTATCGTGACTCTACATTCTGCGAATAAGCAGACTGAAACCACCTTCCCGCCGCTATCGCCTCCGTCATGGAAAACATCACCCATCAAGAATTGCTTTAAATCTATTGTTCGCATATTTTTTTTGCGGTTAAACCCCACTCCTTTCTGTAACGCCCTCGCGCCCTGAAAGTAAATAAATGAAATGAAATGGGTCAAGCGTACAACGGAGTCCCTAAATTACGTCCGGCGGTAAAGCTTACTGCGCCGAGCCCTTCTTCTGTTATATAAAATAGCATACATTTGTGCTTTTATGCGACGGTGGCGTATGCTGGCGTGATTCTTTCTAATTCCACGCAAAGCTAGCGATAGCAGGATTTTCTGGCGATCTCGTATTGCCAGAAATGAAAGCTGCAACGTGCATGGCTCGCGTGCGTCGTCCTATATATACTGTCGTTCCTTATTATAGCTCGAGTCTCTCTGCCCAAGTAGCCTCTTCAGGCCAACCATTAAAAAAGTACACGGGCCTCAAATATTCAAAATTCGCCCGGAAAGGACAGAAAAGAAAATCTCAAAAGCAACCCCCATTTGGGTGCAGCTAGAGTTCCTGTATACCGCGTAGCGCAAGAGTTGCGCGTCTGATTGCCACATGCCGCGGGTCCCAGTTCGACAGAAAGCCCGCTTTCAGTGCTGCGCACAAGACCCCGTCTTCAGTAGTTGTGCTCAACTGTGCATCAGTGGTTGTGGAACATAAGAGTTTCTTACAGTATACACTAGAGAGGAATCTGGCGCTAGCGTCTATGCGGTTCACATCAAGGTCGTCTGTGTCGTCATGGACCGCCATTATACATCGTGCTCGCCTTAGTTTCATCATTGGCTTGGATTGAAACGTTTTAGTGACCGGAAATTTAAACAAAGTGCCACAAAAACGCGAAGAATAGTGTGCATAATAATTATGTCAGTGGAAAATAAAAACAGGCTGTTTTAAAACTAAGGAAAAAAGAAGTGAAGCGTATTTTTGCCGGAATGGTTGTGCCTTCTATTCCGCAGGCCAAGGTTTTAGTTACGAACAATGTTAATATTTGGGGGGTGACTCATTAGAGACTGTGATTTTATTATTTTTACCATTATTTCAAATGATAAGTTGTTTGAAGAGTTTCGAAAGTTTTTTGAGCCTGCCTATGAAAACGTTGCCTTCCTGGTGAACCGGTGCACCGCGATCGCCAGCTAGTTTCAAGAAAAATGAAAACGGGGCGTTAAACAGTCGTGGACGATGACAAGATAGGACGCATACAAGCGCCCGTTTCTGCCGTATCTTGTCTTCATCGAAGCATGTTTTGTTTCTTTTTTTCGTCGGCTACAAGTTTTGCGGTGGCATATTACCCGCTCAGTCATACGTCCTTCGACTGCGGCATGAGCAACGTCAGGTGCGATCACGCATTGCCTGTTGTTTCACTGAACACGGATACCATAGAAACGGGAGGATTTCGGCTCCCTCGTAGTTCGTAAACGTGTTAATGCATAGTGAAGAAAGCAAATCCCAAAAACCGCTTAAGAATCCCATTGTCATGCCAAGCCCAAGCCAAAAAGGGTGTCTTCCCATGAACCCCCATGACGACATGGCTTACGAGGCGCAGTTTCCTCTCTAGTATACTTACTAAGAAACTCTATGTTGTGGAAGCGGCGGCCGCTCATCTGATAAGCGGCCGAATATCGGGCGCCAGTTTTCGACAGGCCGCTCTTCGCCACTCCTACTCGCCCCTTTCGCTCGCGCGGTGGCCCGGCGGCAGCCCATACGTGTGGGACGGGTGACTTTCCCGCACGACCTGGAACTCAAGATGGCGGATGGACGCGCAACTCTGCTCCCCTAGGAGAGCTATATACAGGAACTCTAAGTGCAGCAGATATAGAGCGCCGTCTGGTGAAATATTCCGCCCGATTCTGACTCCTCTGGTAATGTACGATGTACCGGGGCCGCGCTTCCGCAATGTAAATCTCAACGTAGCGCTTTTTAAAAAGCGCAGCTTTTCTTGACAAGCATACAACACAAACAGGCATTATTTGCGTTAAAAAGCAAACCCAGATTGACGGCGTTATTTCCAGATAACGCGACGAAAGGATTTTCTCACCTGGACGGTACACCAGGAGATGAAAAGGTGCATCTTGGCATCTCCAAGTTTTTTTTGCCAAATGTCTTTGAAGGTGTCGACGTAATCAGGGTTCACCGATCGGAACTGAAGTTGCGAAGGCGGTTCAGCGTCGTTCAGGCCGAACTTCCGAAACGCCTCCGCCCATTTGGCACGGGAGAGTCCCGGCTTGGAATCGTCCCAGATGTCGCGGACTTCGGCTGGAGGCATTACCTCGGGTTTGTAGTAGGCCCGTCTGAGCAAGGTGACCGACTCGTTTTCAACCGAGCTCACTTCATCAAATAACGCATTCCCGGAGCAGGCCTTGCTGGTGTTGTCCAAATGCGTGCAGAGCATGTCGAAATAGTTTCTGCGACCTAGTGGATTGGTAGAGTAGAAAGTCTTGTTGAGTATGTCGATTATGGTCCTGCCGACGTTCAGGAGCACCGTGCCAGATGTCTTCGGAGAAGGCTGCCGCCATAGCGCCACGACTCGAAACATGACGTCCCATCCTAACTTGAGTGAGGTCGCCACAATCGCGCGCGGGATGTCGACATTGGGCGGGGGAGAGGGCCACGTTATCCCGGCTTCCTTCAGGGCTTCCCTGACGCCAGCCAGTTGGTCGACGTTTCCATGGACCACGGCGTCGCAGCTCCGGTAGAGCGCCAATCCACGCTGCGCGTTGTCTTGGCCGGTCTTCGGAAAAATAGAATTTTGAGGAGTAAAGGAAATCAAAATTTGCCTACAATCACGCCTTAATCTCCAACATTTCTTACTGAATAAGCGATTAATTTTCAACCATCTGGCCTATGCAAAATTGCCTCCCGGTCAAAAACTGACATTTGAAAATCCTTCAACCAGGGAAGAAGCACAACATTGTTGGAGATCTGAGCTGGACACACCTGTTGATTTTCACGTGTACGGAAGGGATTCTTCCTTCCATTGGTACCCCGCAAGGGGCCGTATTATCACCCCTACTCTTTAATTTGGTCATTCTTAATATTCCCAAACGCCTAGAAGTAATACCCCACCTTCACTACAGTCTCTATGCGGACGATATAACGCTATGGCTAACAGGCGGTAGTAACGCACAAATCGAGGACACCTTGCAGCAAGGGGCCCAAGCAGTCGCCGAAGAAGCTTTGCTGGCAGGCCTTGCGTGCTCACCCGCCAAATCCGAACTGCTCCTTCTACCATCTAAATTCGGATCGCGAAGCCCCCCAAACATCGCAGTTTTCTTAGATGGTCACCTGATCCCAGAAGTACCTGCCCTTAAAGTGCTAGGGCTGGTAATACAACGCAACCGAGGCAACACACAATACATCTCAAAATTAAGCTCCCATGTAAATCAAACGATTGGACTCCGTAAACGAATTTCCGGTTGAAATCATGGGCTCAAAGAACAGGAGAGGCTACGGCTCGTACAAGCGTTTGTCGTCAGCCGGATTACTTATTCCCTCCCCTACCTTAGGGTCACCAATGCGGATCTGGCGAAAGTTAATCTAATTAGAAAGGCATACAGGGCAGCACTGCGAATTCCCCAGAATGCACCCACTGCCAGACTTGAACGCCTAGGCCTCCACAATACGGCTCAGGAGCTGATTGAAGCCCATCACATCAACCAACTCCGACGACTTTCCACTACATCCACTGGTGAGCACATTCTAAAACGTTTGGGTATCCGCGCACCAGAGATCTCCGACCCGAACGTCCCCATCCCAAGAACCACCCATGCCTGTCTCCGCGTTCGTCCCCTCCCACGGAGCATGCACCCCTAGTACCATAGGGCTCGCAGGGAGGAGCGAGCGCAAGCACTGGCGAAGAAATTGCCCATCCGACCAGACATCATGTATGTCGACGCGGCAGAATACCGCCATCACGAAGGCTATGCCCTCGCAGCCATCAACAGCCCGGATAGCCCCCCTGTTACCTCTCTTACCATGCGTACCACCTCCCCAGCGGCGGCGGAGGAGGCTGCAATAGCACTTGCGTTAACGACCCGGCCTACCCCAACAATTATAATCACAGATTCGAAAACGGCCATTCAAAATTTCACCCGTGGGTCAATTTCCCTCGTGGCATCCAAAATCCTCTCCAAAAATCCCCCGATCTCTCCGGTCGAACTCATTTGGACCCCGGCGCACACTGGTCTGGGAGGGAACGAGGCGGCCCACAATGTGGCACGAGGGCTTACTATCCGTGCCGGGGCTAGCATCACCCCCTACCATGGTGCTCGATCCGCGGGGGACCGACTTATCACCTATCACGACATCGTCGTGCATTACCGCCTCGCCCGCCGCCATTATCCCCCCGCTCATCCAGGGCTTACCAACTATCAGGAACGCCTCTGGCGACTTTTACAAACGAATACCCTCGCTTGTCGGGCAGTACTGCATCGCATCTACCCCGCTCAGTATCCCTCACCGAACTGCCTCCTCTGTGGCGCCCCCGCCACACTTGTCCACTCCATGTGGGCATGCCCCCAAGACCCCTTCCAGTATGTAAATAGTGATGAGCAGTGGGAGCGCTGGGCAGCTCGGACCTGGACGTGCAAACACTCCTGGTAACAAGAGCTGCCACCGTCGCCGCCAGACTCCAACCGGTGGCCACCACGCCTTGCTAAACCACAAGACTCAATAAAAGTGTTTCTCTCTCTCTCTCTCTCTCTCTCTCTCTCTCTCTCTCTCTCTCTCTCTCTCTCTCTCTCTCTCTCTCTCTCTCTCTCTCTATCTATCTATCTATCTATCTCTCTCTCTCCCGATATTTAACTTCTCTTCCGAATTTTTGTAGCTAAACGTAGCTCATTTGGTTCGCCGGTTGCAACTTCCCCGCAAACCATTAATCGCCCAACCCCTTTGTATAAGGTGCCAGCTACACCAATTTGTTCTTAATCTATAACCGCCCCCATCTTAACCCTAAACGCTGCGGTAATCTCCTTACTTTCAATATTTCATAGACTGACGACGTTTTCTTTGAAATTTCTGCCTCGAGATTTACATTGCACGTAGAGGCTTCGTCAGCCTACAATTGGCCCGTTAAAAGACATTCACATTGTTGCTTGACCAAATCGTGGAACTGCCATGCACTAAGGGAGCCAGACATTCCGCTGTTACTTTTAAATGCAGAGCATTTCAGTAACTCACGATGTCACCCGCGTTGACGTCCGCAGTCGTAGTCCGCACCCCTCCCACTACACTATATAAAAAAAATACTAACCGGCGCCTGGTTTCGATCCCTCGACCCTGCGGGCGGAACGCAATGTACATGGTGCTCTACCCACTGCGCCACAAAGCCGACACAGAATGGGAGGCTACGAACGCGCCTTATATCCTTGACTCATTCAAACTACGTCAAGAAGCTGCTGATACAACGCATTCACTACCACCAACTCCCCAAACACTAAACGTTAACGCAATACACCCACCCCCTATGCGACGCATTTACTCGAGTCCCCCTCGCGGGGAGATGGGCCCAATTTATCTGTGCGGACATATTGAAGTTGGGTATATACAGTGTCGTTGAGTTGAAACGTGTGATAAGGGATCGAAACCAGATACGGCACGAACCGGACCGCGCAAGTTGAAAGCGATACATGCCACACTGCTCACGTACTTCAAAAGAGCTATTTTGATTCTGTGTAGTAAAGTTGTCGTATACTCTACTATTGCTACAAAATGGGTAGTTAAAATGCACACTCTTGCTCAAAGGTCCCCGGCGACATTTCTTCAACTCCTTTCGACATCTGAATTTTAGATCAACGAGCGCGCCGGCTTTTTTATTCAGTGGTCTCTACACACAGAACACAAATAAGCCGGAATGGGAGTAAATGGCTTGTGTCATAACTCAGTACCAATTCGGAGTTTTCAAAACTCCTTCCAATGGGAGTTTCGCATTACTCCCATTATTTCGGCAGTTTTTTCAGTAGCATATGGGAGTTTCATTTTACTGCCACTACAATGGGAGTTTCCAGGGGTACCATTGGGAGTGTATTGTTCCCTCCAACTAGGAGTTTTCAGGGGGCGCATTGGGAGCAGTGTTGACCTGCATTCGAGGTTTTTTTGTGTGGGTTTTTGTGCGCTTCATATATATGCACTGCAGTGGAATGTATTACTGCATTTGGGAGTTCTTATTAAGGGCACAGGCCGCATTTTTATTTTTCGTTGGGGATCACGTAATTTCTAGTATTTTTCCGCTTCAAACGTTGAATGGCGAAACGTGAAAAGTTTGTTTTCTGCACAGTCAATTTATTGCATAAAAATTACATGAATACGATATACGTGCGAACACGTTAATAAGACAATAAAAACACAGAATCAACAAAACACCTACATCGAGAACACAAGGTATCTTGGAAAGAGCTTTATCTACTACAACACTCCTCAACGAAACAAATTTAAGCCATTTGCAAACAATGAGGTCAGCATGTCGTCGATGCGCTGTTTGCTTGCACCAGCCTCCCAAACGCTGACGTTGCCGCACCCCCTCGCGAATTCCCCTGGAAGCCACAGCAGCACATTCATTAGATGGATAGCAAAACGCTTTAAATCTGCGGTAACAAATACAGAGGCATATTGGGCATCTGACCTGAAAAAAAAAAAAGGAAACGGCAATGTAAAGACGCTGCACTTGTCACTCTTGTGTCCAACTTTCCGTAATGTCTGAATGTTTGTTTAAAGCTACGCAAAATTGCACTTTTGTCCGAGACACCTGCGCTCACTAGTTCGTCAAAACGAAGTGTTCTGCTGTTCAAAAAGGTGCGCGACCCTTGTGGCGACCAACTTCTCAAAATGCTTCCTTTCCCTCTTTTCCTTGCGTGTAGTGTTCTGGGAACGAGCTTCAGGTTTTACCCCCCGACTGCCCCTCTCTCCCCTCACCGAAAGTTAAGGAAAAATTTCGGTCGGTGTGACACCTGCGCGTGCTCCCCTTCAAAAAAAAAAATAAATAAAATAAGCAGTCGTCTGTCGACTCTACAGAATGCTCCCTCGAATGGCGTTTGCTGGTTATAGTTACACGCGCCTAGCTTACGGAGAGCTCCCACGGGGCCCCGACCTTCTCCCTTTCCAGTGAATGCAATTAATCGCCGGCGGCACGCGGCAGTCACCCTCGTAGCAGGCGCGGCTGCCACCACACCTACTTCTCAGGAAAAGCGGCCGCCCTGCGACGTTTGACCGGCCAACTTCACCCTCGCTTGCCAGTAAGCCACAGACACAGCCTAACAAAAACACCTAACAGCCGTCCAGAGTTCGGACAGTTTTCATTCTGCTTGCAAGTGTGAATGAGTGAGTGTTCTGCTCGAGACCCGCGCAAATATGCATTGCGTTCACACCGTTCGGCCTCCCCAATGACGTTCCGGGCATGGTGCCGTCTTTCAAGCACAACGCTCACCTCGAGTGGCGGAGAATCGCCCGTGCAGTGGCGCGGGAAACACGTTGAGTTTATTTGACGCTAGAAGGGGCACAAGTCTCCCAAACTGTTGCGTACAATAAAAAACGTGAAAATCTTACCTTCAACCACCTCGCAGAGGCACAACCGCGTCGTTTTTAACGAGCCACTCTCAGCGATCACTGAATTTAGGCCTCGCGTCGGCTCGCTGCATTCCGTCGGCTCGAAGGTCGGTGACTCGGAGGCGACGTTGCAGTCCGTCGCACGTCAGTCCAGGCTGGTTCCACAATGTTCGCAACGAGCTTCGGTTGTTGGGAAGCACTCCACATCCGTTCGTCCGGCCGCAAGTTCACACTGGCAATAAATGTTCGGGGACGCTGGAGCTCACACGACCCACGACACCAACTGGCAGCCATTTTGTAAGGACGCGTAGAGGAGGAAAGGGTGAAGGAGGAGAAGAAGGAAATGGAGGTGGCATGGGAGTTTTTAATACTCCCATTAGGACAAACGCAGTAATCACAGCCAGATACTGCGTTTTGTGAAGAGGTACAACCGTGGTAAATGCGCTTATTTACGACGGCTTGTGGCCCCCGGTGTAAACTGGCAGTTTTTCCACCATCATACTACCACACGTGGGAGCAGGCCGCCTGTCGTGAGGAGTTTAAAAGACGTATCCCAGCCAAGAAACTCCCATTCAGGCTAACTTGTGTTTTGTGTGTAGGAACCCTCATCGATTGCTGCTATTAGAAGCATATAAGATAACTTAGAAAGAATGGATAACCGCTAAGTGGCGCTGTATTCAGTATGCACGTGTCCTTCTGCCTTAAAGGGTTGCCGCAAAACCAAGCGCAGTACGAAATCCCTGGACATCCGGCACATTTCGAAAACTGCCACGTTAACCTTTTCAGGAAAAATACTCTGAAATCGGTCTGCTGAAACTTTGCAGTGCAGACGATCAGGATGTGTGTTGTTCTGCGGTGAACGCTACTTCATGTTCCTTTACGCTGTTGGACTAAGTCCATAGACGTAGTTGAAAGTTTTATTCCGGGATACACAAAGATTTAGCTGACGTCATATCCGTCACGGAGATGACGCCAGTACAACGAAGCAAGCAGCCTGTAAATGGTGCACCCCTGCACACAGGGTCTTCTTGCGGGGAAGCAACCTTTAGTACTCACGAGCACGTTATACTTAGGGTTGTTCGTTTTCGAATTTTATATTTTAATACGAAAGTGTTTTATACCGGGATGCACCAAGATTTCACTGACGTCATATTCATCACGGAAATGACGCCAGTACACCTTTGCCGAAGCGACCCGCCAGCAGGACGTCGCTCACCAAGCACACCCACAAGACAGTTGCCGACCCGCAAATCATGCTCAGCTGCAGATTTCGCTGCACATTTCACTTGCGTGTTTTACCGATTCCTATGACAGAGTAATCAACCACGTTTTTTTATTCTTTTGTTGAATAGACGACCTAAAAGATTCTGATAGAAGAGGGGCGAAGACCTTCGCTTGAAATAAACACTTCCTGCACACGTCACAGAACGGTCGCACGCATTTATGGGGGTCGTGCACTTTGCAGAAGCGATATGACGAATACCACTTCTGCTCGATCTACGGCTTCTTATTTATGTTGCAGTTGCACGTAACGAATACCTTCGTGCCCCGTCTCCGTTATACACGAAGCATTTCTTGCAAAAACCTGAAAACTTTATTTCCAATTTTTTGACGTTGCCTTTTTTTGTTTTTGCAACTTCGCCTTTTTGGTGACAATCTTCGCTTGCCAATCATTATCAGCGACATTTGCGACCGTCTGCGTTATACACGAAACATTTCTTGCAAAAATCTGGAAACTTTATATCCAATTTTTCGACGTTGCCTTTTTTTTTGTTTTTGACTTCGCCTTTTTTGGTGTCAATCTTCGCTTGCCAATCATTATCAGCGACATTTGCGACCGTCTCCGTTGTAGACGAAACATTTTTTGACGTTGCCTTTTTTTGTTTTTGCAACTTCGCCTTTTTGGTGTCAATCTTCGCTTGCCAGTCATTATTAGCGACACTTGCGAAAGTGTTTCTGCTACAACAGCGTAAACACGAAGTACCCAAGCGCAAGATATATGAAAAAAAAGTCATGCTGGCATGGCTCACAGATTTGAATATAGTTCAGTGCAGAGGAACCACCCCGCACATTTAGGGCAGATTAGAATACATCAAGCGACATTACAGAGTCCCTACTCATGAAAAAATTACGTTCAATACGGAAACGAATGAATGAAATCGGAGAAAATTTGGCCTCAAAGGGAGGCCAGATAGTAGCAGTTTAACGAATCGTTAAAGAAATTGACATGAACAAGAGTAGTTAGCGCTATGGTTTGTTTGATTGATTGATTTGATTATGGGATTTAACGCGCCGACGCAACGCAGGCGATGAGGCGCGCCGTAGTGGAGGGCTCCGGATTAATTTTGACCACCTGGGGATCTTTAACGTGCGCCGAAATCTCGTACACACGGCCGTTTTTGCTTTTCGCCTCCATCAGAAAAGCGGCCGCCACGGCCGGGAATCGAACCCGCGACCTCGTGCTCAGCAGCGCAACGCCTTAGTTAGCGCTATGGGCTCGAGTGACGCGAAACACTACTACTAGCGGGGTGGTTTAAACCGCATCCATCTGGTTAATGTTCTTTGACATACTAGTTTCATTTGAGAAAACACCGCTAATGAAAATTATGCACGTATCTGGTTGCGTCTCTGCATCGAAGGGAATTGGCGTTTCACCACCTTTGCCTGGTGAAGCTTCTGCGCTGATTCTCGTCTTTCACTTTCCATCCCCAAAATTTTCCTCTTCTTATACCGTATTTGCACGATTCTAATGCACCCCGAATTGGAACGCGCAGGTAAGCCGACGAAAGAAAATTTGAAATAAAAAAATACTTCGCGCTGATTTTACAGCGATTTAGATTTGGACTTTGGGAGGAGTTCCTGGCCATTGCCATGCTGCTGGCCGCTTTGAAGCCGATTTCGGCCTGTAACCCGATTGTAACGCAGACATAAGTTTGAAGGCTAATTTTAGCAAGAATGAATGCGATTTAAAATAGTGGAAATCCAGCACTCCCACGGCAGCACGAGTTAACTCGTGGTGCCGCCCTTCATGTGCCGTCCTTCGCATTATTTCCCTCCCTCTAAACTATTCCCACACCCGTCTCCTTGAAGGGACTCTGCAACCCTTCCGATGGGCGCTTTCACTCTCGCGTCTGGAAGCGCCGCGAAAGCTATGGCCGGTATTCAATAGCGAGGCGCGCATGCAGGCAACCATGTGAATGCGCCGTCACTGGTTACGTCGGGCTCCGCGAGATGGCGGTACTTGTCCGTGTCCGTGCTAAGCGCATATGGGTTGGACATTCCAACCTCTAGCCCGCCGAACGCAAATTAATGCCTCGACTCAAATGTGAGTGCGATAAATAACAACTCTGTTGGCACCACCATTGAGAATGGGTTGAAACGGAGCAGACGACGCACGCCGGTGTTATTTTTGTTCTTCGGCGTGCGGCCGCAGTGGCATAAGCCGCGCCATGTTTGTGGCGCTTCGGTCATATGTACGTGGCCATTTCAGTGTTGCCAAATGAAAAAATTGACAGCTAAACTTTTCAATGAATACCGTGTATAGTTATCGCCAACCCGGAGCGACACTGCGTGCTATTATCATCGCATCAGATACGCCTTCCGTTTCTGCCTTGCTCTGGTGGCTTTTTTTTTAAAGTGGCTATCGAATGCGTTCATTGCCAACTGAAGGAAAGCCGGCCAATAGCCGCCACACCACTTATATGCGCAATACGAGCGCTGAAAGAACGCCAACACTGGGAGAGAAAAATGTTTAGAGCGAGTTTTTAACTCATATAATAGTCATAGAGTCGTAATTTTTGCTTGAGCTACTTTTTGACCCCCTAATCTAGAAACTGAATGTGTTGCCAGACTATATCTCCAAGCATTAAGGATTTCGAAAGAAAAGTTGAAAAAGGGTTTCAGGCCCTTATCTCATGCACCTATCTCCAATCTCTTGTCAGCCTACCTTCCGCCTCATTCTCACACGCGACTCCTCCCCTCCACTTAACTCCTTTTTCCCCCTCCACCATTTCTCTCCTCTTCTCCACCCTCTTCTCAGTAGCCTCTCTCCACCCAGCCACACTTCTTCCGCAACCCTCTCCCCCCTGACATCTTCCTCTTGTCTTCACGCAGCAGAATTCCTCTAACACTCATGCATACTTAAAATATCGAAAACAGTTCGTATAGATGTCGAGGACACGAGTTACTCTTCTCTAGCTGTGACATCAGCAGTCCCCCCCCGGGGAAGTGTCCTGGGGACCCTGCTTTTTTTGTTGTATGTTAATGATTAAGTCTCTGTGGATGATGATACAATGAATATTGGAATGTTCGTGGATGATATGATTTACACAAAGTGCAGTCTGCTTTCGACCAGCATCGACTACATAAGGCTTTATGTGACAAATGTGGCGTGAAAATTAGCACTGCAAGAACGATTATTTTACATATAACCAAAAAACGAAACCTACAGTTTCATTATGTACACAATTAAAAACCCCTTATAAGAGTTTAAAACGTTTAAATACTTGGGTGTTGTAATAAACTATGTTAGATTGGAATGACCACGTTCAGCATGCAACTAAATCGACACAAAAGAACTTCCGTCTTTTTGCGGCATAAGCTTCGAGGCGCACCCAGTAGCATTAAGCTTTGGCATACAATTCCATATTTAGGCCTAAACTTAGGCATAAAGTATGCCGCAGTAGTTTTGGACTCCTAAGTTAACAAAAACATCACCGATTTGGAGAAGGGGCAGAGAAGGGCCGCTCGTTTTATATACAAGTAATATAAAAGAACTGATTCGCCATTAAGTATTATGGCGCTGAACAAAATCCATTCGAGGGCAAATTGCCCGTTTAGCTTTTCTATAATCTCTCATTAGCGGCAAGACCTGGTTATCACCCTCACCATTAATTAGCCCGTTAGGGACGAGTAAAACATGACACACACAGCCATTGTTTAATTATGACATCCTAGCCGCACCACCCCGAGCCGACCCAGCTGCAATTCTAACCTTAGACCTCGCAAAGGCCTTTGATAGCGTCACGCATCAGGCAATTTTACAGGGCCTTTCTACCTTCTCCTCCGGCATAAAAACACACAACTATACTAGCCTTCCCCACTACACGAACAGCGACACTCCGCCTTGGCCTTCTAGAAACGGAAGAATTTAGCCTACCATCAATAGGAACACCGCAAGGAGAAGTGTTTTCCCCGCTACTCTTTAACTTAACTTTACTTCAGATTCCTTAAGCACTGAACAAAATATCACATCTTCACCATAGTCCCTGTGCAGGTGATATTACTCTGGACCAAGGGGGGCAGTGATGCCTAAATAGAAGAAATCCTCCAAGCTGGTGCGACAGCTGTAGTAAAAGAGGGCGCTGCCCTCGGTGGCCGCCAAGGCTCCGGCCCAAAGTCAGAGCTATTACTTCTACCTCCAAAGAAAAGGCAACATTAGAATCCAAATGCCCATGTTTGCATTAAGTCAACCCCTACACGATTGTCTCAATCAAAATTCTCGCACTCACTGTAGATGTAGATCGCTCCAGAACTGCTAAGGTCTTTATAAAATACTTTCTTCTCACGTCACCCAAACCATCGGGTTAATTAAACGCGTTGCTACCCGAAATAATGGCGTTAAAGAAGCTGATTGACTTCGTTTAATCCAAGGATTTATCATCAGCGGGAGCTACTCTCTCCCGCACGGGAGCTCCCGTACGGGAGGTACGGGACCTATTCCCTCCCGTACCTCCTCCCAACTTACGTGGACCTAGCGAAAATAAATTATTTGATGCGTTTTTTTTTGTACACGGCACAGGAGCCCATAGAAGCTCAGCGTGTTGGCCACCTTAATCTACTAGCCAAGATACTTCCCTGACAGCATCTGCTTCAACGCCTCGAACTCAAAGCGCCCATCATCACTTCCAAGTCTCCTATCCCGCTGAAAATTCACGCTGGCATCAAAACCCGCCCGCTCCCTCGAGACATGCACCCCATGCACACCGTGGCCGCAGGGCACAAAGAGCCGAAGCGCTTGCAGAAAAGTACCCGATACGCCCAGACACAGTGCATGCCGATGCTGCTGAATGCCGACACCGTAATGCATTCGTGATAGCAGCCATAAATGCCCCAAACAATCCCCCACTCACTTCTCTCCCGGTCCGCATGCGGAACCGGTCACGGCGGAAGAGGCGGCAATCGCAATAGTCCTTGCAAGTCGGCCACCATCCTCAATCATATTTTCTGACTCGAAAACGGCCATTAGAAATCATGCTGCGGGTACCATCTCACCCCATGCCCTAAAACTTCTCAAAAACCCACCTACTACACAGATTGAGCTGATTTGAACTCCTGCACACATTGGGCTTGGGGGCAACGAGGTGGCACCCACGACAGCCCGAGCACTCACCTCCCGGGCGTGCCCCACCTCTGTGGCCTCTCACGGAGCCAGATCAGCCCAAGATTGAGCTACAATAAAATTACTACTAAGTGCCGCCTCTCTCGCCTCGAATACCAAGAGGCCCACATTTCACTGACTTGCGCGGAAGAACAACTATGGAGGCTCACACAGACATTCTCTTCCCAATAGGGCCCTCCTCCATCACAGACATACCCCAGTTTATCCCTCTCCCTTTTGGCCACTATGCGGAGGCAAGGCCACGGTGCAGCATCACATGTGGGCCTCTCCATATGATCCCCTCCCTCATATTGCAGGAATGCATTTTTAGTGGGAATTTCACGAAAGCCTTACTGGAACATTTAAGGAACTTTCAATGACTGACGATTATGATTTTAAAGAGGCTGCTCGAAGTTTTGCTTGAATTGCCACGTTTTTTAAGTGAATTGTAAGCCCTGTTATGGCTGTTTTAGCACACTATATGCCCGTACTCGGGGGACGTACAGTTGCTCCCAAGCATGGTACCCTGGACGCCCCGTCACGTCCAGGGTACCATGCTTGGGAGCAACTGTACGTCCCCCGAGTACCAAGCTGGTAACGACCTGGACGCCCTGCGTTCGTTGAGAAAGGTTCTTCGCGCTGCAGTTACGAGGCTGCTTAAGGCAGCGACCGCGCTCCGGCAAGCTCCCTCACCATCTGCATTGGACTTGGAGTTCGCTATCAACGAGCTGGAACAGAAGGACGCCGAACTCAACAAGCTGAACTATATGGTAGGTGAGCTGTTGGAAGGAGACGAGTTCGAACACGATTGCTACGAAATTTTGCACTACCAGGAGAGGATATGCGGGGCCCTCAGTCGGTTGCGATCGACTGTGAACGATCTGCGGGCAGCCGGCATTAAAGGGGTCCTGAAATACCATCCGCCGATGCATGGATGTACATGTAACCAAATAAGACAATGTATTAGCAATCTCCTCCCGCAAGAATTTTGTTAAAGCGATGAGTATTAGCTGAGAAATCGTAAATCAAAAACCCCGCATTATCGTCGCGCCGCGTTTCCTCCTCCTTTCGCTGTTGACGGCGCGTGAGCCTTCCCTCCCATGATGCTGCGCGCTTCAGCGGTGACGTACTTCCGCTATGGCGTTCCGCATACTGCCGTCTGCTATGGGCAAGCTTTGTTGACACCATGAATCACGCACTCCTCTCAAGGCCAGAAAAGCAAACGAAAAATCTGGCCGCATTTGTGCGGCGGCCTGGCCTTGCCCTTTCGCGGTGTGCGTTGCTGCAGCGCAGCACGTGACTTTTAATCGGCGGCGAACTCGCAGCCGCTCGGGGTGGATCGTGAGCTCGGTCCCTTTCATGCACCGCGCACTGTTTATCCAAAAAGCGCCGTATCAGATGTGGCCCCGCTGGTGCCGGGTCTTATTTGCGGTGGTGGTAATTCCTGCCGGCGGCGTGTGAAAAAGACATTTTAAACCGATATAGAACCCGTGCACAAAACGCTTCAATCGTGTGACCAGTTAAGCTTGGGGCGACGCGTGGTGGAGAGCGGCAACGTTGGCAAAACATGCTCCGGCGCGACTCTGAGCTTTCTAGTGCTGGAGCGAGCGCCATTTCTTTGACAATATCAAACATCGGTTGCCTTGGCAACAAGGCACAAACCTCCCCAGAAGTCAGTTACGGTTGCGTGATCCCGGTTCAGCTCGGGGCCCCACCTCGTGACATGTGGGCACTGCAGGCGTACCACTCACTCCCATTGGGAAGTGTGAGATGCATTTGGCCTTACAGGAGGCGATGGTGTGTGTGTTGTGGACGCCTTTGTCTCGCGATGAAATGCGACGTTGTGCTTCTGCGGGTGGATAGTGCTTCCCATGGTCTGGATTATCTTTCTCGAGCGACGTACGACTCAACCTCGCATGGGGTATGTGCAGTGTGCGTGGCTAAAAGCCATCTCGGTTTGCGCGCCAGAGTTAAGTGACTTGCTGTTCGTGCCCGCAAACCGCGCGCGAGGTGAGTGCCGAATTTACGACGGACAGGAGGCAACCTATCGTCTGTCAATCGCGGTTCAGACTTGCTACGCATGTTGTGACGTTGTGTTCGTTCGAAACGCATCTCTGGATTGTTTTGAAGTGGAATAAAATGTATCCGTGAAACCCGGGCATTCGGCTCAGGGCGTTCTCTGCAATTGCACGAAAGAAGTGCCACGGGGCTTCAACGCTTTCTTTATGAAACGTACTCAGGTAAGAGAATATTCTTGTGTTATGGCCGTGTTGCATTCAATACGAGTGGTTAAGCGTTGGTTTACACTTGTTTTGTTTGTCGTAAAATGTCCAAGCACTCCGACACTCCGCTGGCAGATCAGCTGGCGAGCCGACGCTGAGCAGACGACTCATCTCTTTGCCGGAAGTGCGTGAAAAAGCCGCCCAATAGCAGGATGTCTAGCTCATGACGAACATTTGGGAATCGATGATGTAGACATGTGAAGATGGCGGCGTCCAAAAACACGAAGGAAAGGGTGAGAAAAAAGCGACAAACTTTGCAACAAAAGTGTGAGCTTTCCGCTGCGCGTAAAAGAGTAATATTTGGTCCAGATGACCTTGACGACCCAATCTAACGATTGCGCTACTTCATCTAGTGTGCTCAAAACGCCTTTCAGGGCCCCTTTAAGTTTACCGGAAAGGGAACTTTACACCATCCACACGATCCCTCCCACGTCGCCTTGCACACGTCAACTTCGCCAGTTGTACTGCCGATTCTGCAGGTTTCAACTTTCAACGGTGAGCCACGTGGGTGCAAGGGGTATCGGTGCCGTGTCGAGACGACGGCCCACAGCCACGTTCAAGCTATTGGCGACGTGGGAGCCAGCACCGAGATAGCGTCGAGCGTTCCAGCGAAAACCAACTCTGAAGAACACGAGGCCACACCAACCGCATACAAGGACAACTCAGCTGCTCCCATCCAAGTAGATGACAGAACACGTGAAGTAAACGACGTGAACAAAAGGATAGAACCACCACCCTGTGAGCTTCAGTTCGAGTACCTCTTTTTTCCCGAATTCGTGAAGGCTGAACCGTTACCGGACATTTGTGAAGGCAGGTTAGCACCAATCGTAGACGTAGTCCGGGAGGTTGCATCCAAACGCACATATGTGTCCTTCGGGGTACCTGAAGACACGAAGGCTGAGCAAGCTTTGCTGACCACTTCTCGTCCTTGTGCCAGACATGGTAAAGAAGCAGAAGAACCTCATTGGGAGCTGACGCCTATCAGGAAAATGCGCTGGTCAGGAACGGAGTCAGACAAGAAAACCCACGGGAGGCTCAAAACCGAGCTAAGAACAGCGTTCGATGCCAAGACATTCCTGGTTGCACCCCGTCATCTTCAGGACAATCGCAGCAGAACACAAGGGCATGATGTCTTTCGGGAAGCAGGGCGCATAATTCGGTTGTCGTCCGGGTCACCTTTTCGGCGCTTGGCTGTTCTGAAAGCGGCAAGACGGCGCAAGCACCGCTGGAAGAGCAAGAGGAAACAGGGTTTGCCTACAGCTTTGCAAGGATTGACCTCCTGGAACGAAACGAAACTTTACGGTTGTGGACCTATTTTTATCCACTAGGAACTATCTTGCGGGCCGGGGGAAATGTTAGATCCCCAGCCAGGTATACGCTGCCCCGCAGGGCAAAGGTTGCAGCGTTCCAAAGCCACAAAGAACTGAATCAGTGCGTTCAAGTTGTACCGCAGGGCTGAGGTGTTCAAGACGCAAAGAATCAGCGCGTAGTGAACAGAGCCCACTTGAATCAAGCTTTCGGATTAACTGCGAGACTCCCTGCACGTACATCATCGACGTACAGTCGGTAAAACGCTTGTCTATAACAGCGATTTCAACTTCAACCAGCCACATCCGAAAACTGCCGAAACATACTCATTCCAAACATGTCGGAGGCAAAAGCGAAGCGCTAAGACTTCAGAATTCCGCAGTAGTTTTATTCAAATCCCGCACCGGCGGGGCAGGATAAGGCTGAGAGTACGAAAGCTGTGTTATAGACATGCCTTCTACAGGCTGTACTAGAGGGCCATGTTGGAATTTGGCCGATACGCGGTCGTGGTGCCAGCTGGAGAAGCTGACGACTGGCCAGCAAGTACGGTGTGCTGTAGCGCGCTTCTGCAGCGGCAGACACGCACGTTGCGCGCGCGGGAGGATGTTAAATCTCCCACTGGCTATGCGCCAGTCATGATCATCATCGTGGATTTCCCGTGTCAGTAAAGTTATCGTCCCCGCTAAGGGCAGCCATGGCCCAGGTCTGCCTTGCGTCCTTCTTCCGTTAACACCCGTAATTAAATGTGAATTTTAGCCTGGCCTGTCTATTGCACACGTCTCCTAGTGAATTTTGTGTTGATTTTGCTATAGTCTCGATTGCATTGTGTATTGTATTGCATTGTATGTGCATTTATATTCTTGTATGTCTTGCCCGTCCTGCTTGGACCGTTTACTTGGTCTGCAGTATCATGTAACTAAATAAAAATAAACCCCCCTTGGCATCTCGCTCCACCAACTCTCCTTGCTGTCTCGTGTTCCTGAATTCCAGCCTCCATTCCCAGCTTTGTCATACCGCTACAATCCGCCTCCTACAAACCCTTTCCTCCTCTCTCTCCCCTTCACCCCCTCACTACCCCAGTCCTGCACGTTCCCTAGTTCACGTAATCCTCCATTGGTGATGTTTACCACGCATGACCTATGGGTTGATCGTATTCGTTGATTACCGGTGGGCCTATGGCAACGGCTAGACCACGTGACCCGGAAGGAAGCTTCAAGAGAAGGCCGAGTAAAAGAGAGGCAAGTGGAGGAAAGAGTGGGATAGAGGGGGCAAAGAGAACACAAAGAAGATTAGGGTGGACCAATTTTATCCTTATTTTGATCAATGACCTCTCTTCTGCAACAACAGCCTTATCTCACGTAGTGGCAACGTCAGGATAGTGTTATTACTTGACGCTTTTTTACTGGGAGCAGATGTTGCGTGACCCGGGGCAGTCAGGCCAAGTCCTGACCACCTACCGGGCCCTGGCGGTCGCGGCGGCCCTGTGGGCCTCCTCCACCCCCAATACTTGATCCCGATGGACGAAAAAAAAACGTATTCCTTCCTTCCTTCCTTCCTTCCTTCCTTCCTTCCTTCCTTCCTTCCTTTACCGAACCTGTTTAGAGCAAGGCCGGATGTAATGATTCTCGAAGAGCACAGAATGAAAGTAGCTTCAATTTGTTGGAACTGCATTAACCTTTGTCGGGAAAGAGCAGAGGAGCGTGCGGAACGTACCTTAGGCAATGCCGTCGAGCCCTGGGTAATCTCCGTGATAGCCTGCCTTACGATGTTCTCCGAGAGACGCAGCCGGTGGCGGCGGCGCCAGCCGTGGCACACGAACTGCGTGAAGCTGTGGCACGGATCCACCGACGTGTTCAGCGTGTCGTTCAGGAGCCGCGCGTACTCGACACACCTCGGCTTCCGGCACACGGTCCGGGTGAAGACGCGGTCAGACACCTGCAGGGAGGCAAGCAGCAGAAGGACGCCGAGAAGCCCGACGGCCGCGCCGATGCCGAGGATGACCCGCTTCGGATGCTCCGCCCAGAGTTGGCGTAGGGCATTCCCCCGGGACGCCTGCGGCGCGTGCGAATTGCGGCTCCAATATGTGGTCTGAACAATCGCCCAATGGATTCGAAAAGAGCGCGAGGATGCCACGTCTGGTAATCTGCACACTCACCCTGGGTAAAAGTTCTGGACAGAGTGTCATTAAACCCTGCGTTCGCCACGGCAAAGGCAAAAACCCGCGCTGTTGGTCCGGCAGGACTGACAGCCGTCCTTTCTTCAGGAGCAGGCTCCCGGACGTAACCAATTTTTTCCAGGCGATAACGTGGTCTACCGGAGACTGAAGGAAGACTGCGACTTAAAAAAATTGCCCGCGTATCTGCTCCTTTCGTTGCAAAAGCCGTCAAAAGACGATAGTCTTTATCGGCTTTTGCGAAGTAAATGCCTCCCTTCGCTTTCCCGCTCACCTTTCATGTTGTTCCTCTTGGGTCGCGCTCCTCCCAAGGTAAAGACGCCAAATGTTTGCTTAAATCATTTTAAATTTCCCGCGTTCCACTGCTCCAAATTACTCCCACCTCCCCTCGCGGGAACCCCTGTGTAGATGCGACGCATAGGGGGTTCCGTTGTTGTTTCCGTTAGGTTGATTCTCCCATCGCGTGAAACGTGCCGTGAACCCCCTGCCGCGGCTATGACGCAACGTGGCGCGGCTATGACGCAACACAATCCAACACAATCCACTATAATCCAATCCAAATCCAATCCAATGACCATCGCGAGAGAGTGTTCGCTATCGGAGAGGAGAGGGGGTGAGCGGCGGAGAGCGCAGCTCACGCGGCGAGGAGAATGGGGGAGGGGTGTGGACGGTCAACAACAACGCCGTATGGATGGACAAGGCGAGTGAACGAGATGCAGTCGCATCTAATATTCTGGACAATCCACTGAGACTGGCAGTGCCGGCCGGCAATGGTCCCTACGCTCTGAGTTGCATGGAGTGAAAAGGCCAGCTCAACCCGGCACTTTACCAGCTTTCTAACTTCTTGGTTGAGCATTGGGAGGGAGAACTGGCAAGCGTAGCGTCAAACAAAGGCTTCGGCAAATTCACCGGCCTAAAAAAGATTGGACGCTACAATGTGGTACTGAACCTTGGCCGCTTGACTATTTTTGTCTGATAAAGTGTATTTTCTCTCTCGAGCCGCTGACAAGGACCAGAACATCCTGGAATAGAGGACGCCCCCCACAAGACCCGTGCCACCGCCCCCAAACAACGTTGAGCTCGCGAATAAAGATGTTTATTCTCTCTCTCCATCTCCCTCTCTCGCTCACTCTCTCTCTCGACAAGAGACGATAGTCTTTGTCGGCATTTGCCAAGTAAATGCCTCCTTTCACTTTCCCGCTCACCTCTCATGTCCCTCTTGCGTCGCGCTCCTCCCAAGGTAAACACGCTAAAAGTTTGCTCAAAAATTCCCCCGCATTTCCCCGAGGGGGAGAATGTGAAAGTGCGAATGCACGGTTGTCGGCCCGCTTGCGGCGCTTGCGCTCGGCGCCCGCAGCCCACCGCCTCGCCGCCTTCTCTTCCATCTCTTCCATCGGGTTTGTAGTATCACGTGTACACCATGCAGTTATCAAGCCGCTATAACGCCGCTGAGTCGCCAACGCACGACGCTGACGACGTAGTTTGAATGCGTTAAAGATATAAGGCGCGTCACTAACGCTGATATCACGTCGCGTCCGTGGCTTGGTCGGTAGAGCGTCGCGCTGCGGCCGCAAAGTCCGCGGATCGAAACCTCGCGCCGGATGCTGTTTCTTTATAGAGGAGCACTGCGGACGCCGCCGCCGACGCCGGCGGTGGATGGTTTGGGGTCGCTTATAAAGTGCATTCGCACTTAAAACAGTTTGAATTTACCGCGTTCCACTGCTCCAGTCCGGGTGCCTCGATGCAAGCGCTGCGGTACGGCGGAGACGCGCGTGAATCGACGAGGCGCCCTACTTCAACGTTTATAGAACCGCGTTGCCCTAGTCCACGTTCGTTCCAAGCAGAACGTGAAACCTATCTAGTGGGGCCTTTCATAACTGTTGCCGCTTGAATTCTTAAAATACCGCCAGAAGCCATGGATAGTGGCGCGGGCGACTTCAGGCGACAGTGTATTTTTTTTTTTCTGCAGTATATGTAGTATTTTATTTCGCAAAAATCAAGCATCTATGAATTTTTTATAAAGGGACACTATAAATGTTCCTTGTGTCTTAATTTTCTATCGTATATTTGCTTATGTCTTATTCTTTTTCAACAATGTTGACAAGTATGAACATATAAACCACCGGACGTCGCTGTGAGATTTCGCTGTGAGTATATAAGCCTATTGCGCAGACTTCGTTTCACTTTTGCCGTGTGGCTGAATCGACCTACAGACAGTACAGACAGACAGACAGACAGACCTACATACAGACCAAAATTTCTGGGTTTAATGGCCAACTGAACTCAAATTTTCGACAACGTAAAAATTATCTCACCTAATAGTACACATGAACAGAGTGCGAAATGCAAAATACTACGTTTTAAACATGAACGCGAGAGACGCAAACGGCTCACGGCATTGGCATTTTCGGAACCGAAACTGAATAGAAAAGGCGGCCATTACCGGCGCCCGGCCGTAACGGAAGCGGCCGCGCTAAAACCGGCGGCCGCTCAGAGCCGCCTTCAAATGCGCGTGGTAGCGTCGCATTTCGCACGGTTATTTCCACTAAAGAACTCCACTAACGTTTGCCCGGGATAATGGAGTTAGGCGCAATTCCGACATCGCGTTGCTATCAATCGAAATGAAGTAGACCGTACGACAGTTATTCTTCCATCAGAATAACTGCCGTTGTAGCAATCCATGGCATTGCCAGTAAAAAAAAAAAAAAACATAAACGCTCTCTCGTTTCGAAAGCTAGTTGCTCGTACGATGTCTAAAAGCAGCTTTGGTTAGCCGGTGCCTCGGCTGTCACATCGCTCTCTTTGAAGGGAATGAACCGCAGACGGGAGGAGATCAATCACTATTTTCACTATACATTACGTGCAAACAACTTCGTGAATATCAGTCCGCTGCACATCGAGAATCGAATTGTAAAAGGGATCGAAAACTATAATCCAGCTTGCACCGCTAAATGATGCATTAAAACACAAAAAAGATTGCCTATCTACCACTGTTTTCTACTCACACCAGAGGCATGTGCTGTTGAAAACATTTTACTTTCAAGTAAACTAAATCTAGCGCTCTACAAAAGTAACTACTTCATTTGGGCATTGAAAATAATCAATATTCTTGTTTATGAGAGGAGCAGTTTTGTTAGCTTTTGCACTTCGCGAAGACGACGGCTGATATTTGTGCGGATGTATTTGTTTCCACGAGCAAGGCTGATTTTGGTTCTGGTTCAGTTAGCGAGTCAGGCAAAAGTGGCACAGCTGTTTATACCCGCGTGTGGTACAACTCGAGTTAGGTCGCAAGACTTTGGACAGCTCTAAGGGATGGAGCTGGCGTTGTCCCACCCCAAATATTGCAAATATTGGACGTGGAAGTGCAAGTGGTCAAGAATTTTTATAAGATCCTTTTTTTTTCTGTGATAGATGCAATAGAATGGCAAATGTAAGGCAGGTGTGTGTTTCGCATTATTTTTCTTAGTATAAATATTATTTCCAAGTAAAAAGAGTTTTGCTAGCCCCAGAACGTTCGCAAGCGCGCGTATAGTTTGTAGGCTTCTAATCTATTTTATTGCACTAAAAAATGCGGATATTGCTATCTATGCGGTTGATTTGAAACATGTGATGGCAACGGTGGTACAGCGGGGTGGTGCAGCAGAGAAACTCGGGCGAACGAGTCCCTGCGCCTGGCGGAGCGCCGTGCAAGTCGCCGGAGAAGCGCCAGCTCCACAGGACAGGTTCCCCAACCTCTGTCACAGGCCGCTCAGAACTTGTTTCGGCGACTCTCCGCCATGTGTAAACGTCGTCTGCACGGAGCTACTTTGCACGACGGTACCTAGTGTGCTGTGTGCTTACGAAGTTTAAGATTTTGCCAAGGTGATTTTAAGAGCTTAGACTGGTTATCTGGATCAAATTGGGCAGTTGGCCTTTAAGTTGCCCAAGAAAGACTCTGGCCTCTAATAAAATAACTGGATCGTCACCTTTTACGTTGCGTACTAGCAATGAGAACATAACGAATGGATGGCGTATAAAACTCCCAGAGAGAATAGCAAAATTTACAGTACGCAATGAAAAATACGGCTTTTCAGTAGTCTTCGTGCAAGGACTCTATGGAAGCTGCCTGTCCACGTCTCTCTATACATCTACTTTATCATTGTAACGTATATTCACCTAACAT
Source organism: Haemaphysalis longicornis (assembly GCF_048455015.1). NCBI lineage: Eukaryota > Metazoa > Arthropoda > Arachnida > Ixodida > Ixodidae > Haemaphysalis > Haemaphysalis longicornis. Next base: position 174,268,775 of record NW_027526385.1, read on the forward strand.
GCATGAAATATTGTACTCTAGAAGTGCGTGTAAAGATGTTTAGCACTGCGAGTTTTTTGCATTATTTAGTTGGTGGCATGGCTCCGATATAAATTGTCGAGCAAATCTCTATAAATTCTGCCCGCACCCGAAGTATTAAGAAATCTTGTTGTTTTCACAGGCCAGTGACGCATTGAAATTTCTAAGTAATATTTATCGATAACACTCAACCAAAGTTTCTCAGTGCAATATCTGCTCCACCGCTTTAGGTACCCGTGTTATTCCGTCTTCTATTGCGGCTTTCTGTCTCCCTAGCCCCAGAATCCACTCCACCAAGTGGTCTTTAGGTACTGTTAATGCATTGGGAACCAAAGCAGTCCTTTCAGCAATGTTTACTAGCGTAATGTGCTCGCATAGAATGTGCATAGGATTTGCGGCTACCTTAATTTCGACATTCATGCTATTCATCAGGCTACGAATTCCGTCTCTGATGGCACGTTTTGCAGCGAAAAGTAAGCGTTCGGTAGCCCTCGCAACTCGTTTGCATCTTTATAGGTTATTTATTCGTTGTTATGTTGTAGGCGCGAACGCAATGAAACTCGCCACGTTTAACCAATATTGACAACCTCTCTAATTGGATTTGCTTCTTCGTTTTTGACTCATTTTCCCGCTCTTGTCTACACTTTCATTCGTTTGGCGTTATAACTAACAAACAAGTTGCCCTTCAAGGTTTCGTTGCTGTTAGATGAAGCTTATTCTGCATTACATGGTCATTCAGTAGGCCTTCACACTTTTCTTAACGCCGCCGATTTGTTGCGAAGGCGTAAGTCAACTTTTGTGTCTGGCGTCTCACTGCGCACAAGCTCGGTTTGCGTCTTCGTACTATAGTTTCACCGTTGGTACCCAACGCAAGCCTGCTGGTATACCTTGTACCACTGCTCATAACCTTGCCCATCTTGACACTCGTGTTGACCCCGACCACGTTCACATTTCGCGTTTGATGAGACATGTAATACTTCCGCTTTAATCACGTACAGAAAATGGAGGAGTTGAAACAAACAAGTCTATCGGCTACAAGCGTCGACGCAGAGGCAAGCGTGTGACTTCAAAGATCAACGTTTTGAAGTTCATTTCAAAAGCACTTCACCTGCCTCACTCGACTAGTCGCTGTTGGCTGCTTGTCGCGGCGATGCAGCCGACGCTAAAGGATGAAACGCTTGATTTAGCGTCCCTGCGGTCTGGCCTTAATGTTTTAAACGCGGCCAAGGTTAGCAACACTCGAAAAAGCCAAGCCTTAGAAAAGTGAGAACTTGTGGTCCGTCTAGGCTAGGCATAAAATTGTTGAGTAGGCTTTGACCCATTGTACTGTATTTTTTTCTTACCGCATCATCGGCCGTAGTGCGAGTAGTTAGGTTGCGATGCCGCTCCGTCTGCCCTAGGGCCGATTGCGTGTCTAACTGCGAAGGTTTGTGGCGCGTCGGCGGGTCTGCCGCGGCGCTGAAAGGAGCTCCGGAAGCTCCGGAAGACCTGCGCCAGTAAACGACCGTGGGTTATTAGGCGGGAATGGATTAGGTTTCCACTTTGAACGCACAGCGTTGCCCGAACTATCTATAATTGCGTGTGCAAGACTGTCTCCCCCAAATCCTTCTGATACCTGCAATCAAGCTTCCTCGCAAACAGGAACGGGAAATGTTAGTTGGCAGGTATCCGGCGTATCCATGTATCCCAGGTATCCCAGGTATCCAGGTATCCCAGGCAGGTAAATACGCACCAACTCGCTGCTGGCAGCGCAGAGTAAATGCCAAAAGAAAACTTGGAATGATCATGATACGTGTTCGGAAATGATAGCGGGGCGATAAGATAAATGATGATGCACCGACTTTAGTTTTCAACCAAATGAGCTGCATGAACGCTCAACGCCGGTCCAGGTTTGAAGAGGGTTCAGTCTCAAGTTTGTTGATAGCGAATTCAGCTGTTGCCTTGTTTTGCAGCGCGTTAAATGAATACTGACTCAAATGTTTGAAGGCGAGATAACTTTGGAGATAGATGGGTGTGAATACACATACATCTGCAAAATATCAGCCGCAGATACAGCCTAGAACGTATTTAAAATCAATCTTAAAGTGTGCGAAACACAACCGAGCAGCCAGCGGAGGACCTCGCGCAATCGACATTCCCTGGATGTGGAGTAAATAAACATCCAAACACGTCACGAGTTTGTGTTGGCCGCTTGCGCACTGCCGGCGTTGCTCGCCGGCTCGCCGCTCCGATCGGAGGTCGGTGCTTTTGCTCTCAAGCAACGAAATATCCGATCGTTGGCGGCGGAGGCGAAGGGATTGCGTTGGCTCATCGGGCAGCTGGCCGCGACTTAAGTTCCACAGCGATTCCAGGAACTATTTTTATTGCTTTTTATTACACTGATCGCGAAAACGCGCTGGGTACATGAAAAGCGCACTGAGCGAGCCGCATGGTCGCTGCGCAGGCGGCGGCAACGGCCGCGACGCGGCGCAGGCCAGCCTAGGTAGCCCGAACGATAGCTTTTTCCGCTGCGCGAAATGGGACTCAAGTCCAAAAATGGCAGCACATATGAGCAAGGAGTTAATGGTCCGATAGGGGGTTGCATTAAAAATCCTCATATGCACCGCTTACGAGAGCGGAAATCGAAAAAAAAAATGGGCCCATCTCCCCGCGAGGGGGACTCGAGTAAATGCGTCGCATAGGGGGTGGGTGTATTGCGTTAACGTTTAGTGTTTGGGGGGTTGGTGCTATCACGTGTACAACACGCAGCTATCACGCCGCTAGCACACCGCTGAGTCACCAACGCACGCCGCTGACGACGTAGTTTGAATGAGTCAAGGATGTAAGGCGCGTTTGTAGCCTTTGATTCTGTGTCGGTTTTGTGGGGCAGTGGGAAGAGCACCATGTACCTCGCGTTCCGCCCACAGGTAGTGAATGCGTTGTATCAGCAGCTTCTTGACGTAGTTTCAATGAGTCAAGGATATAAGGCGCGTTCGTAGCCTTTCATTCTGTGTCGGCTTTGTGGCGCAGTGGGTAGAGCACCGTGTACCTTGCGTTCCGCCCGCAGGGTCGTGGGATCGAAACCGGCGCCGGTAACTGCTATTTCTTTTTATAGTGTAGGGGGAGGCTGGCTGCTGCGGACGCCGACGCACGGGTGACATCGTGAGTTATACAAATGCTCTGCATTTAAAAAACTCCCACCTGCCCTCGCGGGAACCCCTGTGTAGATGCGACGCATAGGGGGTTCACGTTGCAGCGCTGGACAGCGGAGGAACGGCGCTGGAACGATGGAGCGGAGCGGCGCGAGCACCGCATTTTATAGCGCACATAACGGTGAGGGGACGCACCGGCGCCAGTGCGTCTGCCGCGGCTAAGACGCAACACAATCCACTTTAATCCAATCCAAATCCAATCCAAGCCAAGCCGATCCAATCCAATCCAGTCCAATCCAATCGAATCCAATCCAATGCCCCTCGCGAGAGAGGCTGCGTTCCAATTCGCGGACAGCTTGGTAGACAGGCTACAAAGCAGTCTAACTAGTCGTCTAAAGGAATAAAATTGGAACGGCGCCGCGGTCGCAAACGCAACACCAGCGCAGACGACAGCGTCGTAGCAGACATGTTGATATTTGCAAGCCGCGAGTTTCGTAACTCGTATTACCGTTGCTATTACAAATGTTACGTAATTTAAAAATTAAACAAAGTCATCTTTATCTCTAGGAAACTATGCTAAATATTTCAATAAAATAACAAGTGCGTTTGTTTTAACATTATTACGCAAAAAGGTGGCGCTGGCGTCACTTATTAGTTTAGACAGGAAGGTAGCCTGCATCGTTGCGGACTTCGGACTTCAGTCAGTCTTCGTTGACTGCTTCGTTCGAATTGGAACGGGGCTCAACATGGCGGACTGTCCGCGAAGACGGCAACGAAGCTGTCTAAACAGTAAATTGGAACGCACCCAGAGTGTTCGCTATCGGAGAGGAGAGGGGGTGAGCGGCGAGGAGAATGGGGGAGGGGCGCACGCCGATGACGACGACGCCGGATGCAGGGACAAGGCGAGTGAATGAGATGCAGTCGCATCTAATATCCGCCGCAGTGACCAGCGTAACACATCTGTAGGCAGACCCGTAGGCAGACCGGCCGGCTGCTGCCAGCGCGCGTTTCCCCACCCGCTGCGTAGAGCGTCGCGCGTTGTCCTCTAGCCGCGGCAGCAATTAAGCGGCTGTCGAGATCAGTACGTAGGGGCAATAGAAAAAACTGCTGGCGACGCGGAATCGACAGTGCAACGGCGGCTCTGCTCTATGATATCCGTCCGACGGTCACGTGGTCAGCTTTGTTTACACAAATCTCGCATTTCGCGGCACCCGCTGAAACCGAAACTTCAACGGGCCGCATTGAAAGCGTCTTTAATTATATAACCGCCACGCGCTGAAGCAAATGACGTTTCTACACGTGATAAATAGGTCCTTAGCTAGTTATCACCGCAAAAAAAAAAAATAAGATGCAAAATTTTTGTGTCAATGACCCTTTAAGGCGGTCGCTATAGATGGTATTCACATAAGAGTTTAGCGGCCAATTTCTTCTTTTGGCAACGCTGAAAACCGCCATGACAGTGCCCGCCGCGTGCGCATGCGTCCGCATCTCTCAGAAGAAAAAAACTGGCTCCTAAGAGCATCTAAGAACCCAATACATCTCTCTAGACGTCGCTTCACGACACATATCCGCTCACAACACCCACTAAACATTCAAAGCACCGAAGCAAACACGGCAAAAATAACGCGAGGGTGCGTAGTCTAATGCTCCGGCTTATTCCACCAACGAGGGTAGAGCCGAGTGGTGGCGCCACCCGTTCAGCTGCCCGGTCCCTAACTTTGTAATGATTGTGCGCAGATTACGTGTGTACGCTATGGTATTTACTTTTCTTTTTCTTGTTATCGTTTTGAAACTTGCACGTGTATTGCAAACCTTGTTTTCATTGGTAGTTCTGCGGTGTTTTTTAACTCGCGATTTTGTGCTGAATGATCTGTAACTCCTCACTTAGTTTCCCCCCTTACTCAATGCCCTAAACAGGGGCCTGTAAAGTAGTTTAAATGAATGAATGAATGAATGAATGAATGAATAAATAAATAAATAAATAAATAAATAAATAAATAAATAAATAAATAAATAAATGTTGCGAAGCTGCCCCGATTTTTTTTCCAGCTTCGCTTGAAAACAAAGCAGTAAATGTCCGTTAAATGCGCAAGCCGCTTTTTTGTAAACCAAGCGCCCTTAAGGTCGGCTGCACTGCTGCGCAATAGTGCACTGCTGGTAAAACACTTTTTGGGGGGTGGGGGGGGGGGGGGGCGACACAAACGGTCACCGACGCAGATAAGTCATTTTGCGACTTCAGTGGGGAAAAGTTGAACACAACAGTCAGGAAGGTATTTGGAGTATGGTGTGACGTCGAAGTCCTTGTATTTTAATACGAAAGTGTTTTATTCCGAGATTCTCCAAGATCTGACTGACGTCATATCCGTCACGGAAATGACATCGCCAGAAAAAATTAGTGGCTTAGCTCGGCATTGCAAGGATATACGTAGCGTGAGCTAAGGTTCAGCTGGTTTTTCTAAGGTTTCCTGGTTGTCTAGCATTAGCTTATTATCGTGCATACTGCTGCTAAAGCGATCTCCAATCCAATCCCATCCAGTCCAGTCACTGCTCCTCGCGCATGCGCAGCATGGCTCTCCAGGAGCCACTCGAAACGGCTATCTAGCGGCTCAGGCGCAGCGTCAGACTTGGCTACTGCGCAACGCAGGCGCACAGCTAGGCCCGCGCCGGCGTTGCGCAGTAGCCAAGTCTGGGCCCGCGCCGGCGCCAGTGCGTCTGCCGCGGCTATGACGTCACTCCTCTTCAATGCGCAGACCAACGAATGTTCAGATCCAATTGTCTACACACTCGTACTCCAATTGTATTGGATTTTCAATCCAATCCAATGCAGTACAGTGCAATGCTCCTCGCGCTGCGCAGCACGGCCCTTCAAGGTCAACGCGAAACTGCTTAACCTCGGCCAGTGTAGCTTACGCAACAAAACTTCGATTGACGCGGCTCCGCCGGGATTTGAACCACGAACTCTTTTGCCGCAACGGGAGGTACGAAAAGCGCTCCCGACTGCGCTATGAACAGACGCGTAAACAGGACCACAAACGCGCCTTATATCATTCCCCTCAGATGGTGCGACCGTCTAGGAGAGGCGAAGCAAAGTAGTACATCATGACGCTAATGAGCGCCGACAGTTGGCGCCTCGATGCCAGCGCGTACGAGTACGGGGGACGCACCAGACGGGCAGCGTAACCTGCGGAGAAGCCTGTGAGGCAACGACCGCGGAGTAAAATCGGCGTCAACTTGCGAATTTGGCGCTCGTGGCAGGGTCCACTGCTCCTTTCACTGCAGCGGACCGTGTGTTCACCAAACGATTCGCTCACAACCCGTTTGGTTTCGTTCGCACGGACGGTTTGCGAGCGCCTATTTTCAGTCGGATTTACGCAATGCCCCGGTGCGTGCAATCCAGTGTCTCACGTTGATGCGTATAGCAGTGCCACACCGACGATATATAAATAGCGATGTGCAAGTTCATATAAATGCACAATAAACATTCAACTGCTCCTGTGAAGGCACACTTCACTTTCGTGTTTTACCGCGGTTCCTATGCAAGGGATCAACTGCACATTTTTTAAGTTGCGTTGATATTCTGCTTTGTCGACCTTTTTTTCTTTTGTTTTTTTTACTTTTCCTAATTTCAACATTCACGCCCCCCCCCCCCCCCCTTATAAAATCCTGCGTACGCCACTGCTCACGCTTTTAGCCCCGTGTTTCCAAGTAGACCCGCACGCTGTAGTGGTTGCTTATACCGCTGCGGGGTATATCACACTGAACCCGAAGACAAACCCGGTGGTGGTGTTGTGGAATCAGTAGCCTTCCATTTTCTCGCACAAGTTTTTTTTTTTCTGCGACAGCCAATAATGACCACTACACGGAGCCTGCCCTTTCACTTGATATGAATGCGTAGCGTTCTGTGCCGACTGCCCCCGCAGCCAGAAGCGTGTATACCACCCTGCATTTCCACGAAAATGCGGATTTCGCGAAAGTTCCAAATGTAATCGTTAGAATAACGCGAATGGAGATGATTGGACGAACGAAATTTTGAAAAACGAAAAAATAAGGAAAATATTTAAAAATTACGGAAAATGTCGAAACGCATGACATTTCCACAATAATTCAGCTTTCGCGAAAGTTTCACCTGTTAATCGTTATATTTGCGTAAATGGAGATAATTCGTCGAACGAAATTTTGAAAAATAAGAAACATATAAAATAATTACGAGAAATGGCGAACCGTGTAACGCCCTGCATTTCCACAATACCGCAAATTTCGCGAAAGTTCCAAATGTAATCGTTACAATAACGTAAATGGATATTATCGATAGAACAAAATTTCGAAAAAATAAAGATAACAAAAATAAAAAAAAAACTAAGGAAAATGGCAGAACGTATAACGCATGGCATTTCCACAATATTGAAGATTTCGCGAAAGTTTCACATCTAATCGTTATAATAGCGTAATTGGAGATAATTGGTCGGACAGGATTTAGAAAAAAAAAAGTGGCTGGAAAAAACCCACACTCAAGACAGGCGGCATAAGAGTGCTACGCATTGGTAGATAATTATCTGAATTGCTGCAGAATTTTTTCCGTGCACTTCAAAGGGTTAACGACAAATACCTCGTTCATCGCTTCAAACCACCACGCAGTCCAAGGAAGGGATGGGGCAAGGGCGAGCGGCGGTCTCGCCGCATCCATTAACTGTTATGCGCCGAACTTAGGCTAGTGGCCCCTTGCGATTTGTTCGCAGATGCTGGTTGGGAATTTGACGACCCCGGCAACATAGGGAGCTAAACCTCCACTAATTAGTGTCGCTGGAATGGCTTAGGTCGAAGTCGCCGCGGTGCACTCGATAATCGATCACTACGTATTCTAGTAACGACTGGTTCCTTTCTTACCTTCTGGGCCGATGGACATCCGCGGCTTTAGGAGCGCTGCCGCCACCGCCAGAGGTGCTTGAGCTGCTCGATGCGGTTGCCGGCCGAGCATGCTGCATAGGCCCGCTGTGAGCATCGGAAGTCTGGGGACGCGTAGCGCGCTTTCCATGGTCCGCCTTGCTGGTCCGCCGGGGGACTTGCGGGGCTTTGGACCCTCGCTTGGGTGCCAGAGGCATGTTGGGACCGCTGTTAGTCGCGGTCTTCGCTGCCGCTACTGGCAAGAGGGTAGACGCAGCCTTGGTTGCAGGTGCGCTGTGGCGTTGTGGGCGCAGCTTTTCCCGGACTCCTGCACGCGAAGAGGCAGCTGCTACGTTGGAGGAGCGAAGCGAACTGAGCCGAGAAAATGGCGCCGGTCGAACAGCTCGTGCAAGTGCGCGTTCCCTCGTGGGCACGGCACACCGAGAAACGACGAAGAAGAGGTGCATAACCGCGAACGCCCAATCAAGAAAATGCAGGGGAAAATATTAAAGCTAAAGCATTGCTAATCTTTAGCAGTTAGCTGCAACTAGCACTTGTAAGGTGGGGCTTTCACTACCACTTCGTGTCTTTCCCTTACTATGGCTAATGAATGAATGAATGAATTTATTTCACAAGGATGGCGCTATGGCCATCCTTGTGGTGGTAGTGGTGGTGGTGGAAGAAGAAGAAGAAGAAGAAGGAGGTGGTGACTTCTAACGTAGTAAAACTAATTGAGCGGGTTTTGCTTCACCGAATTATGGAATTTTTGTCTGAGTATAATATCCTCAGCCCAAGTCAAATTGGATTTCGCCCAGGTTGTTCTATTTGGAGTGCCCACATCGACCTTGAAAGTCGTATAAAACTTGCCCGTCGATATAAACAGGTTGCGGCTCTAGTGACCTTGGATATAGCAAAAGCATACGACAGCGTGGAGTACTCGGTGTTATTGTCTCGCTTACAGAAATTAAATTTCCCTAGATACATTATGGCATGGCTGTGTGAATTCCTAAAGGACAGGCAGTTCTGGTGTGTGAGGGGTAACATTTGTTCCTCTCGGCACTCGCAGAAAAGAGGTGTACCACAGGGAGCTGTCCTTTCGCCGGTTCTTTTTAATATCCTGTTAAAGGGCCCCTGAGATGGGTTTTTTTGGGGGGTCGATGGTATCGGAGCGCAACGGCTATTTCTTGAACTAATCGTGACGTGTTTCTGCGCTCTTGATTTAATCAATTTTTTACGAGCGTAAAAACATCAGAAAGCTACAAAAACATTTTGTGTGTGGGTGCTTTTACACAGTCACACATATTTGTTTTATACCGGAGTGTAAAGCACTTACACACCGTGCCAAACCGGGCTTGAAGCTCCTCCGTTCTCGGCGGAAGGATACAGTGAGCGCAGGAGCAACGACGCTTGCAGCCAGCGTGATCGCTCAGCGCTCCGTGTCTGGTGTTAGAGTATCATCGGTTTTCTTTGCATTTGCTTTCTTGGACGCTGTACCCGAATAGATTCTTTGCACCATCTGTGTTTCGAGCGTAGCCTCGACGTTGTTTCAGAGGTGGTAACGAACGGCGCGCCAAGGGAGCGCCGCGCCGACGACGAAGGAGGAGTTCCGCACGCAGCGCTTGGACGACGCCGGCCACTGCTCGTGATCACGAGGCGCACGCTCAAGTGCGCTCACGCGGGCTGAATAAATCAGTTCAAGCCCAAACGCTGTCGCAGCTGATTCTCTGCGGCGGTCGCGACAAGGGCAAGAGCATGCTCATCCCGTAACGACAACTGCCAAAGAGTTTCATTTCATTGCTTCCCATCAAGTCATGATCGCAGGAAAGTGTGGTTTGCTGCACCGGCCTTCTGAATGAACCTGTTGCCTAGTGTCCTTAGCGCGCTTTACCGTTTACCGTGTTAAATGAAGCAAGAGTAGCCGTTTGCCGCTGAAAACGAAAGGATTGCACTCTGCGGTTTCTGCATTCCGGCTTACCGGCTCTGCCGAGTAGCGACATCTGGCGAATTTGTCGCAAAGCAAATGACACAAACGTTTGTTGCCCAGAACTGTTCGCTTACGCTTGAAATGGCTTGAATCTTAGACGTCTTAGATTGAACTCTCACAATACAATAATTTTTTTAAAAGAGCCGTATACTTCTACTGTAGAGCTTAAAAAATCGAAAACATGACGTTGACGCCGCCATCTAGTGGGAAGAATTAGGACCAAGTATTGCATTAACCAGAATTCACGCCACCGCTAAATATTTCGATATAAAATGAGTAAGATATATTGTAATGATTCCGCAGTTACCTATATTACCTTGCCCAAGACGATTTTGAAAGCATAAAAGAGCTATGCTAGTTCATAAAGGCATCTGAACCATTGGAAGCGTGGGAAGCTGGAGTAGCGGCGGAAATTTTGCTCGCTCATTCTAAAAAAAATTGTCATTTATCGTGCTCCTGATTATCATTTAGCAAGAATGTAGTAAACAACATCAACTACGGTCCCTCCGTCTGAAGCCGACACGAGCCACCTTCTATGGACCTGCCCTGCCCTTCAAACCTCTCGCCTGCAACACCTCCGGGGCACAGGGCTCCATCCTGGGAGACCCCCTGATCTACAGCGGTGGATATGGGGGCCTCAGTACCGGTCTCTGTTGACGTTTCTGCGTGAAACCAATGTAATGTTGTATATATGACTGTTATGCCGTAAGGCAAACTCTCGCAAAAAAAAAGAAAAGAAAACTAAGATTGCTTGCATGAAGCGCAGAGCACAGCGCATTTGCTGTGCCCTAAAGTTCCGGAAGAAAGCCCACCCATATTTAAGTACAGTGATATCAAGTGAAAAATACGAGATGGGCGAAATTTCGGGTCAAGCGCGGAAAGGACGAATAAGTGACCGCATCTACACATGAAGAGATGATTCGGGTTTGTTTTGTTCACTCATCGGCGCTAAAGCCATGGATTTCACGGGGTGGGCGCGCGTCTTTCAGTAAATTGAATATTTCACCCGTAAAAGGGGGTGGGCGATGTTTCGGGGGAGGGCGTTCACTCGGAACTTCCCGGTAATCTAATCAAAACGCGGGCGTACATTTCGCCGGCGCAGGGGGCTCGCTACTACAGTCGGTAGAAATTCTAGCCTCTGTATCGCTATGTAGCGACGGTAAAAATAAGTTACCGTTCACGGAAACTCTCGCGCATGCAAGGTCGACTTCTGCAATCACCAGTATCTCCTGCTCAAAGTCCGTAACGACTGAAAACGTAGCTTTAAAAAAAAAAAAAAAAGGACGTCGTCGTCTCATGTGCGACCCACTCGCTGAAGTAACCATGGTAACGACGACGCTCTAAACCAAACCGCCGCCGTCAAAAATCGCGGACATTCCGGCGGCCAACCATGAAATGAGTGCTTCGCCTCGGACGAGGTCGGACTATGTCGTCATCGCAAGCCGCCGAGCCAACAAATAGTTCTGTCTCGTCGGGGTAATAACTTTTGTTAGCGTGAGCGAATATGCTTACTATTTTTGGACTTGTTTCTACAAGAACTATAGAGTAGATTTCTGACACAAACAAAAACACTTTGAAATCCATCTCAGGCCCCCTTTAAGCTCGGTCCCTTTTGTTTCGGGTGTCCAGACTTATGTTTATGCCGACGATATCGCGTTTCTTGCGTCTGCTTCTGACCTACACGAACTTTATGTATTAATGCAGTCGTATCTGAATATACTTTAGATTCCTGGTTAGACAGCATCTCTTTCACTATAAATGCCAGGAAATGCTCTGTGCTAGCTTTTCAGTCCACTTTTTTCTTTAATATCACTCTCTGTTACCGTCAGCACATCATACCCCAGGTTGATACTTTAAAATACCTTGGTGTAGTTATACACCAGCCAACTTGACTGGAGTCCACATATAGAGCGTATAGCTACTAAAGGAGCACGTGCTGCTGGCACGTTGAGGCGCCTCAGTCATAGAAAGAGGGGAATGCGCCGTGAATCTCTTCTGATGATATACCAGATGTACGTGCGGCCTACTTTAGAGTTCGGGTGTGTTCTATTCTCGGGTGCTGCTACGTATAAGCTCCATCGCCTACACTCTAAGAAAAAAGGGTGTGGTAGTTTCTCCCTTAAGGGTGGAACAGGAATGTATCATATATTTCTCCCTAAGAGGTAGAAATATTCTCCCTTTAAGAGGGAGGAGCGCGTTTCTACCCCTAGGAGTGGAGGAAGATTTCCCCCTTTCGTGAGCTAATGGAGGAGTGTTCCTCCCCTGGCAGCGTCACCCAAGCAAGGCTTGTCATGCGAGAAAGGCCTAGCGAGCTGATCGGTTTGAGGATCGAGGAAGTACAAATACGTAGGTTACCGTGGTTGTGTGCGCTTAAATGCGTTAAAATAACAAAGAAATTACCTACCGAGCACCAGAACTGCGGTTAACAAGCGATGTCGCCAATCGTATATGCGCGACTTCTTGCATTCGTATCCCTGCGCGTCCCGCCTACGCGTTCAGAGCGAACGCGCCGCCGTAAACAAAGCAGAAGTCATACCGATTGCTTCCAAAATGCCGCCTTTATTTCCGAAAGGCTCGTAACCCCGCCGTTCACCGCACTCGAGATCACAAGCATCCAGTGCGGCCGTTTGAGAACAACCAGTTGTTGTTAGTCGTCTTACCTTGCTACAACCGATGCATCAAAACGCGGATCGTCTGCAATCTCAGCGCAAAGGCAATGCAGGCAACACGAAAAACGTATCCGTTGCTGTCACAACCATCGCAACCGTCTGAGCAGTCTGAGCGAGGAGATGACAATGCTTGCCCCCTGGCGTGCTCGAAGTAAAGCAACCGTAAACGTTTTAAAGGGGCCCTGAAAGGCGTTTTGAGCACACTAAATGAAGTAGCGCAATCGTTAGATTGGGTCGTCAACATCATCTGTGCCAAGTATTACTCTTTTACGCGCAGCGGAAAGCTCACACTTTTGTTGCAAAGTTTGTCGTTTTTTTCTCACCCTTTCCTTCGTGTTTTTGGACGCCGCCATCTTCACATGTCTACATCATCGATTCCCAGATGTTCGTCATGAGCTAGACATCCTGCTATTGGGCAGCTTTTTCACGCACTTCCGGCAACGAGATGAGCCGTCTGCTCAGCGGCGGCTCGCCGGCTGCTCTGCCAGCGGAGTGCCGGAGTGCTTCGACATTTTACAACAAACGAAACAAGTGTGAACAAACGCTTAACCGTTTGTATTGAATGCAACACGGCCATAACACGACATGGATATTCTCTTACTTGAGTACGTTCCATAAAGAAAGCGTTGAAGCCCCGTGGCACTTCTTTCTTGCAATCGCAGAGAATTCCCGGGTTTGACGCATACATTGTATTCAACTTCCAAACAATCCAGAGATGTGTTTCGAACGAACACAACGCCACAACATTCGTTGCAAGTCCGAACCGCGAATGACAGACGATGGGTTGCCTCCTCCTGCCCCTCGTAAATTCGGCACTCACCTCGCGCGCGGTTTGCGGGGACGAACAGCAAGTCACTTAACTCTGGCGCACAAGCCGAGATGGCTTTTAGCCACGCACACTGCACATACCCCATGCGAGGTTGAGTCGTACGCCGCTCGAGAAAGATAATCCAGACCATGGGAAGCACTATCCACCCGCAGAAGCACAACGTCGCATTTCATCGCGAAACAAAGGCGTCCACAACCATCGCCTCCTGTATTCCACAACACACACATCATCGCCTCCTGTAATGCCAAACGCATCTCGCACTTCCAAATGGGAGTGAGTAGTATGCCTGCAGTGCCCATATGCCGCGAGGTGGGGCCCCAAGCTGAACCGGGATCACGCAACCGTAACTGACTTCTAGAGCGGTTTGTGCCTTGTTGCCAGGGCAACCGATGTTTGATATTGTCAAAGAAATGGTGCTCGCTCCAGCGCTAGAAAGCTCAGAGGCCGGAGCATGTTTTGCCAACGTTGCCGCTCTCCACCACGCGTCGCCCCAAGCTGAACTGGCGTTTTGTGCGCGGGTTCTGTATCAGTTTAAAATGTATTTTTCACATGCCGCCGGCAGGAATTACCACCGCCACAAAATAAGACCCGGCACCAGGGGGGGCCACATCTGATACGGCGCTTTTTGGATAAACAGTGCTCTGTGCATCCAAGGGAGCGAGCGCAGGATCCTCCCCGTGCGGCTGCGAGTTCGCCGCCGATAAAAAGTCGCGTGCCGCCTATAGCAAAGTTCTGCAGCAACGTACACCGCGAAAGGGCGAGGCCAGGCCGCCGCACACATGGGGCCAGATTTTTCGTTCGCTTGAGCCGGGTGCGGGATTCACGGTGTCAACAAATCTTGCCCGTAGCAGACGGCTGTGTGAGCAGCGCAATAGCGGAAGTACGTCACCGCGGAGGAGCGCAGCATCATGGGAGGGAAGGCTCGCTTGCCGTAAACAGCGGAGAGTAAGTTGAAAGGAGGAGGAAACGCGGCGCGACGGTAATGCGCGGTTTTTAAGTGCGAATGCACTTTATAAGCGACCCCAAACCATCCACCGCCGGCGTCGGCGGCGTCGGCGTCCGCAGTGCTCCTCTATATTTAAAAAAGAAACAGCATCCGGCGCCAGGTTTCGACCCGAGGACTTTGCGGCCGCAGCGCGACGCTCTACCGACCAAGCCACGGACGCGATGGTGATATCAGTGATAGTGACGCGCCTTATATCTTTAACGCATTCAAACTACGTCGTCAGCGGCGTGCGTTGGCGACTCAGCGGCGTTATAGCGGCTTGATAACTGCGTGGTGTACACGTGATACTACAAACCCGATGGAAGAGATGGAAGAGAAGGCGGCGAGGCGGTGGGCTGCGGGGGCCGAGCGCAAGCGCCGCAAGCGGGCCGACAACCGTGCATTCGCACTTTCACATTCTCCCCCTCGGGGAAATGCGGGGGAATTTTTTGATTTACGATTTCTCAGCTAATACTCATCGCTTCAACAAAATTCTTGCGGGAGGAGATTGCTAATACATTGCTTTATTTGGTTACATGCACATCAACGCATCGGCGGAAGGTATTTCAGGACCCCTTTAAAATGACCGATAGATGACGCAAAAAAAAAGTAGGGGTGGGGAGGGGCAGCTACTAAGCATCACCATCACTGGGCACTTACATCAAGGTGTTTCCTTGGTTTCCTTTATAGATAACGTATATTAACCAACATCACAGAGGCCGCATGTGGGCGGGCACATATTGGGAAGAAACATAGCACAACACAGCGACATAAACTTCATTAATGGCACTGCCAACGCACAATACACGCAACACACAACATCGCAAGCATAATACACCACAACATAGAGAGAGAGAAAAGACTTTATTGACAGTATCCTGCGTGGGGTAGGTGCCGGCCTCGCAGGGCGCGGTCTACCTTTCTAATGTTCTAGTCTATGCAGTCCTAGAAACACTGGGCCTAGAACTCGAGGGTTGAACCTGATCCGACAGAGGATACTTGGGTTCCCGCGCCCCGCGCTTGCGGGTCACGAGTTCCAGTTCTCCTCTGCCTGGCCAGGGCCCCCTCGAGCCGCTGGATCGCCCATTTCTGAGACTGGCAGTCCACCGAGCGGATCCACCGCTCCATCTGCGCTGGCAGTTCTTGGCGGGCGGTGCTGTCGTCGGCACCAGTTTCTCCGCCATGAGATTCCCCAGCCCTGCCACACACATCACCGTCGGCACCGTCGCACGAACCGCCGCCCGGTATCGCTGCACTGTCACACCTCACTATGTGTTCTAGTGTCGCCAGTTCTTGTTCACATACACTGCACACCGGGCTTGCGAACATCTCGGGACATATGTGGCGCGCCATCGCCGGGGTTAACGCGCACTTCACTTGTAGGTGACGAAGCAACACCGACTCCGCTCGGGAAGGTTCTCGATGCGGGGCCGAGTATTCTCTTCTTCCTTCCCTGTGCCTCCTGAGTATCGCTCCGTAGTCGACTAGGTGTTCGGGGTCTTGTTCGTCGCCGACACCCGCGGGGATGCTCTCGCTGTCGTCCCGGCACCTGATGAGTTCTCGGGCCGCTGCGTCTGCATCCTCGTTGCGGTTGTCCACGTTCGGTAGGTCCCCCATGTGGGCTGGGAACCACTTTATGGTGATGGTTGGCCCGGTCGGGTGACGTTCCGAGGTTTGCGAGGCTCTGGCGAGCCCCACGATCCGCTCCGCCTCCCTCCAGACCGTGCTTCTGGCGTAGTTCCTGACCGCTGTTTTGGAGTCACTGAGGATCGTCCGAATGTCCGGTACTCCCATCGCCAGGCCGATTGCTGCCTCCTCTGCCTGGCATGGGGTCTTCGCTTTAATCGTACCCGCGTTGATCAGCTCACCCGTTGACGCCCGGATGACTGCCATCGCGTACACGCATCTTCTCGTTGGATGTTTAGCCACGTCGACGAACGCGGCGTTCTCGTCGCTCTTGTACTGCTTGGCCAGGGCCGCTGCTCTCGCCTTGCGTCTTTCCCAGTCCTTCTCCGGGTTCACGTTCTTTGGCAACGGGAACACTATGATGCCCCTTGCCGCTTCGTCCCTCAGGGGGACGTGGCTCTCCAGTTCGTCGTCTTCCGCACCTCCATGAGCGGGCGGGTTGATTCCCACTCTCTCCAGGATGCTTCTGCCCGTCTTTGTGCTGTTCAGTCGAGCTAGCTGTGCCGTTCGTTGGGCCTCGCCGATCTCTGAGAGTGTGTTGTGCACCCCCAGAGCCAGCAAGGCCGACGTTCTCGTGCCTGGCAGTAGACCCAGGGCGCTCCTGTAGGCCTTCCTGATGGCGGCGTCGATCTTCTCCTCCTCCGCTCTGGTCCAGCGGTGGAAGGCTCCCGCGTATGCTGCCTGGCTGACGACGAAGGCCTGCAACAGCCGCAGGAGCCCCCTCTCGTTCATGCCTTGGTACCTTGTCGACACCCGGTTCACGAGGCGGGTGGCGATCCCGATCTTCGTTACGATGTTCTTCATCGCCGTGGTGTTCGTCTGGACGCCGTCCACGAACATCCCCAGGATTCTCAGCCCGGAGACGTGCGGGATAGGCGCCCCGTCGCCCGTCCGGACCACGATGTTCTCTGCCGCGGCCTGGTTGGCCGCTTTCCGGAACCGCCCCGGTGGTGGAAGGATCAGGAGCTGAGACTTTTGCGGCGAGCACCGCAGGCCCGTGCCCGAGAGCGCGGCCTCGACGGCGCACACCGCATTCTGGAGGTTCGACTCGATCTCCCCGTCGCTGCCGCCGGTGAACCAAATGGTGACGTCGTCAGCGTATAGGCAGTGCCGACCCCCGGGCTCAGTGCTTCGAGGCGTTTGGCTACCTCGATCATTACTATGTTAAAGAGGAACGGCGAGATCACCGAGCCCTGCGGGGTCCCGACGCTACCCAGCCGCCTCTCCTCCAGCTTCTGGTCGCCCAGCTCCAGCCGGGCTGTACGGTCCGACAGGAACGCTCGAACGTAGTTGTAAGACCTCTCGCCCAGGCTCAGGCGAGAGATCTGCTCCAGGATTGCAGAGTGTTTCACGTTGTCGAAGGCCCCCTGGAGATCCAGGCCCAGAATGGCTCGGTTGTCTCTCCCAGGCGGCCCTCCCGGGGGGTCCAGGATCTCTCGTTGGATCAGCAACATGGCGTCCTGGGTACCCAGGCGTGCCCGGAATCCGAGCATCGAGTCCGGGTAGATGCCGTGTCGCTCCATGTAGTCGTTCCACCGGGCGTTGAGGACGTGCTCCAGCACCTTGCCCACGCACGACGTGAGCGAGATGGGACGCAGGCCCTCTATGCCCGGTGGCTTGTTGGGTTTGGGCAGGAGAATCGTCTTGGATGCTCTCCACGCTTTCGGTAGGGTGCCGCTTCTCCAGCACTCGTTGAAGTATCTCGTTAGCGCCGCAATTGATGAATCGCTTAGGTTGCGGAGCGTCTTGTTAGAGATCTTGTCCGGCCCGGCGACAGATCGGCCGTTGAGGTTCCGCGTTGCCAGGCGGACTTCCCATTCCTCGATGTCTTTGTCTAGATGGGCGTTGGGTTGCCCCTCGTAGTTTCGATGACTCTCCCGCTTCGTTTCCGGGAGGTATCGGTCGTTGAGTTGTTTGTGCAGTTCTTCTTCCCCCAGCCGTCGCGCCGTGGTATGAAGGATCTGCGCCATGCGGGTGTGTTGGAACTCTCTGCTCTTGGTTTCGTCCATGAGCTGTTTGAGGATCTTCCATGGGCCGCTGCGATGGAGTTGTCCGTCGACCTGATTGCACAGGGCGAACCATTGCTGGTTACACAGATGTTTGCTGTGCCTCTCGATCTCTCTGCCGAGCTCGGCAATCTTCTTGCGGAGCTTCCTGTTATATCGCTGTCGTCGCCATCTTCGCTGTAATGCTCGTCTGGCGTCTAGGAGATGTGCGAGCCTCGAGTCCATCGTTTCGACGTTCTCGGCGGCCTCCACCTCTTTCGTTGCTTCGTCCGTGGCTTCGCGCAGTCTCTTGGACCATTCTTCGATGTCGGTGATATTCCCTAGGTCGAATTTTCTGAATTCGTCCCAGTTCACTATTCTGTGTTTCTTGATCTTGCCCTGGTTGCCGTTGGTGTGGGCTAGCGGTATTTCTATCTCTAGGATGTGATGGTCACTTCCTAGATTGATTCCGGTATTTCTCCATCTCGCTGTGCCCCCTTCGGGAAACAGCGCAAAGGCGAGATCGGGGTTCGTGTCCCTGGCCGTAGACGTGCCTATTCTAGATGGTTGCGCCGGATTCGTTAGCAGAATGACGTTAGCAGAGTGAAACCGGCCTCTGCGGCATCTTCGAGTAGGTCCCTGCCTTTTGCAGTTGTGACCGTGTACCCCAGCTCTTCGTGCTGGGCGTTGAAGTCCCCGCAGATCATCGCTATGGCGTTTCCCATTTTAGCCATCTCTTTCCCCGCCGCAAGTCTGGCGGCTTTGACTTTTCCAAAGAGGGCTTTGAATTTTTGCCCGCTATGCCTCGGGTTGCTGTATACGTTAGCTAGGAGAAGCGACGTCGACGTCTTTCCTCTCCTACTGCCCCGTGAGCGTCCTTTGCCCGTGAAGGTGAGCTCCGTGACGCACATTTCTATCGCTGTGCTTCTGTCACCCAGGAATTGTTGGTGCTTGGTGTGCGCCAGCCCTTTGCGGATTAGCGTGCACACTCCTTGTGCCGCGCCCTTCCCACTTGTGCGGGCTGAGGGCGGGCTGTCGTGCGTTCTGTACCCCATGAGTTTTGGGGTCTCTTCTAGATGCGTCTCCTGAATGGCGATTACGTCGGGCCTTTTCTCTGGCTCCAACGATCTAATATGTTGCTGTAGGACAGCTTTGCGGCATCTGAAACCATTTGCGTTCCAGTGCCAGATTCTGATTGTGTTATTGCTGTCCATCCTGGGGCTTTGGTTCGCTTCGATGTTGTTGCAGCATGTTTGCGAATTGCTGCAGCATCTGCTTTTGTAGCTGCTCAAGTTGTTGAGCCATTTGCTGTTGCATAAGCTGAGTACATCGTTGGATGATTCTCTGCTCCATCGCTTCTAAGTTCCTATCCCATTTCTTGTATGTGCTTTCTAGCCTCGTCAGTCTGTTACTGAGGCCCGCGTATCCCACGGGTTTCGAGGCCCTCTCTCTGCTTTCTGGTCCTGTGGCCGTTGATAGCGAGTCGTCGTCTTCTTCGACGTCTTCGACTTCGTTCTCGTTGACGTTCTCGTCGTCGGATTGTAGCTCGATCCCTCTGGTCACCGCAACGGCCGCCGCTCTGGACTGAGGTCTACTTCTGACTGCTTGTGTCGCTCTTGAGTTGGGGTTGTGTGCCGCTTGCGACTCCCCCCCTCCTGCTGCGACCGGCTCTTCAGTCGCCATTTTCTCCTCGGCTTCTTGTTTCCGCCGATCTTTGTGCCCGTCTCCTCGCTGGAAGCCTGTAATTATGGCATCCTGTTTGCTGATGTTTGCTGTTGTTTGATGGTGAGCTGTAGCGCCGCAACCACCGCCTGCAGGTCTTGGAGTTCCTTTTGCGTCTTCTTGATCGTCGCTTTGAGCTCGCGAGTTTCTGCTTTGGATTGTTCTTCGCGTTTGCTCGCTTCGCCTCCGCTCTCTCCGCTCTTGCCTGGCCCTCTCTCTGTCGCCCTGGCAACGTTCCGCGGCCCGGGGTTCGCCGGCCTGGCGCTGACGTCAGACTTGTTTACCGGCTCCAGTCTGTTCTTGGAAATCGAGCGGCGCCGCGATGCGGACCTCCCGCTCGACTTCGAGCGCTTTCGTTGCTCTTTTCCGGATGTGACGTCAGCCCACGTCAGCCCGTCCGGCCTGTTCTTGCTCTTGCTCCTCGTCTTTCCTCGTGACGTAGGAACTTCTCGAACCTTCTGTGCGAGAAAGTCGTCTCTTCTAGAAGGCCTGGTGGCCGGGCGGGAGACCGGCGCCATCTTGCTTGACGCCATCTTGCCCGGCGCCATCTTGCCTTCTATAGTTCCGTTTTTTAATTTCGCCGCCATCCGTTTCTTTATCTGCGGTGGCACTTTGAATTTGTTTTTGCAGCTCCCTGCTCCCGTAACGTGAGAGCCGCCACACAGTTTGAACCGTGGCTTGCAGTGGTTTGCGTGTTCTTCGTCGGGGTTTCTGCGCCCGCACGCGAAACACACCTTGACGTGGGGTGTCGGACACACATCCTTCCTGTGCCCGATCTGCCCGCACGTGCCGCACACTTCGCGGTGTTGTCTGTACAGCGTGCACTTCGCTACTACTCCGCTGTACTTCACGTAATATGGGACTCTATCCCCATCAAACAGAATTACCACCGATTCGGTTGTACCGAGTCTGTGGGCCGCCATGATCGTCGGATTTTGTTTGTTGACTAAGCACCGGGTGATTTCTTCCTCGGTCTCGTCGATCCCTATCCCATTTATCACTCCTCGCGAGGTGTTCTCCGGGGTACTCTTGTATGCGAACGCTTCGTACATTCGATCTCCGATGGTAATGCTCTTGATCGATCCGTAACGGAAGGATCTCTCTTCGCTCGGCGTACTGAGCACGACGATGTTTTGCGCGGCGTTTGGAGCGATCGAGTCGTCCTGCGCTTCCTCCCTGGTGATTTTGGCTGCCGCGGCGATAGCGTCGCGTAGCGCCGATATTCTCACGTTGTTAACTGCGAGTCCCCCGCGAGGCCTAACTACCACCCGGTGCTCGTCTTTCTTGGCGAACGTCGGCATTCTGGCCGCTTTCGTCATATTGGCGTTTACCCGAGCCACGTATTGAGCTTTCAACACTCTACGACGCTCCTCTTTGCTCTTAGCAATTAAAGCCGAGGCTGGCTTGCCTGGCTTACCTGCAGCCGGTGTTCCTCGCTGCGATGAGGTCTCCGTTTCTAGAAGCTTCTTCCCGCGTCGACGCGGACCCACAACAGTCCACCCCGCACACGAGTTCACTGGGTCACAGTCACTGTCCGCACCGAAAATGTCCCCACCGGCCTCGTCGGCGGCCGGACGACCGCTTCCGACGCTCGTTGAGGCGCCTCCGTTGCTTGCGTGGCCATTCTCCCTCGTTGGTTGAGTCGCTCGCTCCGCAGCGGCGGTTAGGCCTAGCTGGCCCGGCCGCCTTTCGCGTTCCGATTCCGCTTCATTTTCGGTTGACGAGGTATCCATGACTTGAAATCCGTCGTAGATCACCTCCGCTTCTCCTCCGTGGTCGATGAAGAACTCCGGTGAGGTCCTTAGGGCCGCGGCAGGCTTCGCATCGGCCGAGCACATGGTCGGCGCTCGCCGGCAGTCGTTAGGCTTAGCGGGGCGGCTCCCGCTTCGCACACGAAAACAGTCCTGAAATCCCCAAAAATGGGTCCTCGGGCCCAAATTTGGTATCGAGTTGCTCCGCTCACTTAGCTGAACAAGTATGCACCAAAATTATTTCACCCGGGGCCGATGATCCGCCAAAAAAGGGCATTCTCTGCGGAGCCGATGTGAAGCACGTCCGATCGCTACGCGCGCTCGCAGCGCCCCCCCCCACCACAACATAGAGTACACTTCACACATGCCCGCATGATCACAAGCCACAACTAAACATTGAAACGGCGACAAAGTATTTATAACCCTGATCGCCGAGAATGCAGGTAGGAACAGTGAAATCGTTGCTTGTTTCGATACCCCACGGCAGTGCGTAAGCCTTAGGTGGGTTTTGTTATTTCATCAAATAAAACTCGTGCAATTGCAAACTTTTATTAATTTGAGGTTTTGTAAGAAGCAGTAATATAGCTCAAAGAAGAAAAAACTTTTCACGAAACAGTGCGGCAGGTATGTTTGGGTAATGATACTTATTGCCTCGCCTTCGCTATTTTACCATATAGAGCGCACCGCTGGTCTGGCAGCCATTCAGCCAATTTTACCGAATGGGGGCTTTTTGTTGTTGGTAACTGATGCGTCAATATGCTGCGGTCCGTGCTCGTTGACGAAAAAAGGGGCAGTTTGCTATCATCGCTGACCTCTTTTACCCTTGGGCGTCCGTATAAAACGTCCACAAATGCAGTGGTAACGTTGAACAGGGCGCAGGCGAGCGGCACACAGCAAGCATGCAGCGGTGCCCACAGAATGTGCTTCAAACACACGGCTGGCGAGCCGTGCGTTAGCGTGGCGGGCACATGGTAATTGGTAATAATAAAAAGAAAGACAGCGAGAAAACAAGCAAGCAGCACATCACAGGGGAGGTGTTGGTCATAGTCGTCGTATGCGCCCGATCGGCGAAAGCCACAGTGCAACGATGAACGGTTTCGTTTTCGGCGCCGGCGACGACAGCAGATCGCAGACGACAGGGGAGAATATTTCCTCCCCCATGTCGGTTTTTCGTAGAGGTCGTACAGAGGGCGCTACGTGTAATTAGCTAAAATGAGAATCTCGCTGGTCCGGGGGAGAAAACCCTCGATTTCCTCCTTTTTTCTACCCTTTTTTCTTTGAGTGTATCTGGAACTCCAGGCTCTGCGCTGCTGTTTAGGGCTACCTAAAAATGCAGCTAATGCGTTACTTTATTTAGAAGCTCGAGTTCCCCCTCTGATACACCGATTTCGAATACTCACTGTGGATACTTTCTTGAGAGCCTATGCGCGGGGGTTAACAGGGCACAATTTATCTTTGTAGCTGAGCCAGCTGTGTTTCTGGCGGCTCAGTGGCCCAGGTCCTATCGACCGCAAGTTACTCTAGCACAAAGCTTGGTGTCTCCATTAGGGGTTGCACTCAATAACATACTTCCATCTCTTGATAGGGGTCATACGATAACCGTCAACTTCCGGAACATCTTTCCCCAAAATGCTAAAATGCTACCTGCCGGACTGCTCAATGGTACCGTAGGATGCTGAAACTCCAAGAACAGCAAGAATCGGTTTTATTATCACTAAGAGATTTTAATCATCCTAAATTCTCATGGAAACCTGAATGGTGCCCTTCACGCAACTTAGAGTTGGTTATTACAGCCTTACGTTGTCGAGTACCCCAGTTAAATAGGTACTTACACAGGTCTCGTCTGGCGCCAACAGCTCTGTGCAGCTATTGCAACGAAGACGAGTCTGTCGAACACTACCTTTTGACATGCCAACGTTTTTCCCGACTGAGACGTCAGTCCCTAGAGGTGGCGCTTTACAGTTTGGGGATATCCCTAACAGTGCCGGCTATACTACACTCAACTTTTTTCCCTCCCATATACTCCCTAGAGGTTCTTTTTCGCCTATCCTCTAGTGGTCCTCCGTGTAGGAGTTTTTTTACTACATGGAACAGGGAGGTTCTGTTTACCTCCTCAAAACAGGGCGTTTTTAGGTTATAGAAAGGAGGTATTTAGGGAGTGTTAAGAAATGTTCGGGAGAATTTAAGGAGGTCAAAATGGAGTATTCTTTACTTCCTGAAGGGCGTTTTTAAGTGATGTTTATGGAATTTTTAGGCGGTTGAATAGGAGCCTATTATGGCTCCTTTTGGAAGTACTTATGTTAGTTTAGGGGCGTTTTTAGGAGGTTCAAGGGAAGCATTTACTTCTTTTGAATGGAGTTTGACGAAAGCTTGGGGAGTTTTGTAGGCCTTCCGAAAGGAGGTTTTCAAGGCCAAAAGGGAGAATTTCTAGTTCCCTGCGGGAGTACTGATTTCACACGGTTTTTCTCGATTTCAGGTTTATTTCAAACGAACTTTCGCAGACAAGTTTACATGGTACATGGTGTACACAAGGAGGTTCCGAAATAAATACTTATGGCGACCTCATATTAGAAATCACAAATGGTACATTGCTAAATAACACGCCAGTTAGGAATTGAAGACAGCAATACGATGCTAGTTGAACAAACCGTAGAAACAATATTACTACAAGAACTCGAAATACGCGAAAAACAAAGATAGGTACAAACACAACCGCATGGTAAGGGAAATCATTATAGAATACTAGCGGATCGAGAACGCGTCAGTACTTATCAGAACTTATCAGTACGCATCAGCGCTCAGTACACAGTGAAAAAAATGGTTGCAGTGGTTTACAACAACAACAAAAAAATTCAGTAGGTGATGAAATGAGCGAGAGCTGTCTGCTAGTTGAACAAATTGTAGAAACAATAATAATACAAGAACTGGAAATACTTCAAAAACAGATAGGCACAAGCACAACCGCATGGTAAGTAAAATCATTATATAATACTAGAGGATCGAGAACGCGTCAGTATTTATCAGAACTTATCAGTACCCATCAGTACTAAGTACACAAAGTGAAGAAAAAATGGTTGCAGTGGTTTACAACAACAAAACAATTTTTAAATTTGTGGTGAAATGAGCGAGAGCTGCGCAACGATTTGATATTGAAAGGTAACAAGCATTTTGTAGGTGGTAAAGGCACAAGAGATAAATTATGTAGGAGACAGACTGCAGTGAGATGGCTATGGATAAATGAGTAATATAAAGAACGAAAAATATGCTGCGGAAAATACCAGTGCGTTTTGATAAAGACACAAATGCGCCAAGAAAAGTGACCGAGTCTGACGGGTTAATTGCAATGATATAGAACAGAATGGGTGGTATCGCGACAGCTTCTTTAGAGTGAGAAAAAAAGCCATGAAATTCGTGTTTTTCGGATAATTTTTTGTTGATTCATTTCGCACCAGTTGCCAATATTATTGAGATAATTCTTTCAAGTTAAATTAGTTTGTTAATATTATTGCTTCAATGAAAGATAGCTGTATTATCAGCATACAGAACGGCCCATCAAATATCCCCTTTTCAGTAAAAAAAGAAAAAAGAAAAAGTCAGAAATATAATACGGAATTCTTTTTGACTACTATCCAATGATTACAGGATTGAAAACAAATATTAGTGAGCGATGTTGATGCGATAAAAGTTAATTAGTTCTAAATCCTTCACACGTGGTTTGGTGCTGGCAAGGTCCAAAAAGGCATGTTCCACAAACGTTAGAGCTCTGTGTGCCTTCTTGGGATATTGAATGCTGAAAACCCGGAACGATGCAAACAGACTACACAGTCCTCCCAGTAAAGATGATGCAGTCAAGACACGCTGGAAACCGATGTGGAGGCTAACTTCCCCGTTCACGGGATGCAGGCAGGGAGTCAGAGGAACATCTGCCTGAAAAAGCAAAAAAGAAAAAAAATGCCCCACACGTAAAATTCAAAACAGACATTATGGTTAAATGAACTTAATAATTCGGTACAGGAATAAAATTGTAAGGCCAGGTTCCCTGCGAATTCCAGTACCTAAATTAGGAATGCAAAGGCTTCATAAAACAAAGTGCCAGTTCATTAACCGTCATGGCTTTTGCAGCAATAAAAAAGATATTACTTCTGCACAATATACTCGAGCACAACTTTAAATGACAGTGAAGATAAAATGCAAGTCTCTGTAGGTTGATAGATTAGTTTTTGTTTTTGACTGAAAAACACTTTGGTATTGCATGATTTTGCTAACTGCTGTTTCTTGCTTAAAGATGCCAGCTTGCATCTATTCAAGTGAGTGGGCACACAGTTAAAGATGCAAACCATTACACTGCCTCTCCCCTACCATGGTGGCTCACTTTCATAGAAAAAGTGCAGCTTTTGCGAGCTGGACGGCTGTTGCAAGCCGTGGCAATACTCACTTCTGCTGGAGGGGCCAACTTGGTTTCCGAATGCAGCCTTGCCTTGTACAGCACAGCCTATCCTGCCTTAAGATCTATGAAGTCATTCAACTCGATCATGTATCAGGATCTGCAGAAGAAAATCATGTCAGCAAATAATGAATTCATGCCGGACAGGCACCCACTGTTTCAGTTATACTTGCAGATACCTCCACCTATTTCCCTCCTGGTGTTACATCCAAAGCTAATTTGTTCCGGCTTGTCTCATCAAGTATGGTCATCTGTCATAACACAGCTAGTCATACAGGAAAGTCCTTCACTGGGTCAGAAAACACTTTCTTTTTTTTACAGTAGTAATAAACTAGGCGACTCAGTCATCCGTATTCTGACACCTTAAAGGGGCCCTGAAAGGCATTTTGAGCACACTAAATGAACTAGCGCAACCGTTAGATTGGGTCGTCAACGTCCTCTGTGCCAAGTATTACTCTTTTACGCGCAGCGGAAAGCTCACACTTTTGTTGCAAAGTTTGTCGTTTTTTTTCACCCTTCCCTTCGTGTTTTTGAACGCCGCCATCTTCACATGTCTACATCATCGATTCCCAGATGTTCGTCATGAGCTAGACATCCTGCTATTGGGCGGCTTTTTCACGCACTTCCGGCAAAGAGATGAGTCGTCTGCTCAGCGTCGGCTCGCCGGCTGATCTGCCAGCGGAGTGCCGGAGTGCTTGGGCATTTTACGACAAACGAAACAAGTGTAAAACAAACGCTTAACCGTTTGTATTGAATGCAACACGGCCATAACACGACATGGATATTCTCTTACTTGAGTACGTTCCATAAAGAAAGAGTTGATGCCCCGTGGCACTTCTTTCGTGCAATCGCAGAGAACGCCCTTAGCCGAATGCCCGGGTTTGACGCATACATTTTATTCAACTTCAAAACAATCTAGAGATGCGTTTATAACGAACACAACGTCACAACATGCGTTGCAAGTCTGAACAGCGATTGACAGACGATGGGTTGCCTCCTCCTGCGCGTCGTAAATTCAGCACTCACCTCGCGCGCGGTTTGCGGGGACGAACAGCAAGTCAACTCTGGCGCACCAGCCGAGATAACTTTTAGCCACGCACACTGCACATACCCCATGCAAGGTTGAGTCGTACGTCGCTCGAGAAAGATAATCCAGACCATGGGAAGCACTATCCACCCGCAGAAGCACAGCGTCGCATTTCATCGCGAAACAAAGGCGTCCACAACACACACACCATCGCCTCCTGTAATGCCAAACGCATCTCGCACTTCCCAATGGGAGTGAGTGGTACGCCTGCAGTGCCCACATGTCGCGAGGTGGGGCCCCAACCTGAACCGGGATCACGCAACCGTAACTGACTTCTGGAGCGGTTTGTGCCTTATTGCCAAGGCAACCGATGTTTGAGATTGTCAAAGAAATGGCGCTCGCTACAGCGCTAGAAAGCTCAGAGCCGGGGCGGAGCATGTTTTGTCAACGTTGCCGCTCTCCACCACGCGTCGCCCCAAGCTGAACTGGTCACATGATTGAAGCGTTTTGTGCACGGGTTCTGTATCAGTTTAATATGACTTTTTCACATGCCGCCCGCAGGAATTACCCCCGCCGCAAAATAAGACCCGGCACCAGCGGGGCCACATCTGATACGGCGCTTTTTTGGATAAACAGTGCGCGGTGCATCAAGGGAACGAGCGCATGACCCCCCCCCCCCCTGCGGCTGCGAGTTCGCCGCCGACAAAAAGTCATGTGCCGCCAGCAACGTACACCGCGAAAGGGCAAGGCCAGGCCGCCGCATACATGCGGTCAGATTTTTCGTTCGCTTTTCCAGCCTTGAGCGGACTGCGGGATTCATGGTGTCAACAAAGCTTGCCCGCAGCAGACGACAGTCTGAGCAACGCAATAGCGGAAGTACGTCACCGCTGCGGAGCGCAGCATCATGGGAGTCAAGGTATGCGCGCCGTCAACAGCGGAGAGTAAGTCGAAAGGAGGAGGAAACGCGGAGCGACGATAATGCGCGGTTTTTGATTTACGATTTCTCAGCCAATACTCATCGCTAACAAAATTCTTGCGGGAGGAGATTGCAAATACATTGCTTTATTTGGGTACATGTACATCCATGCATGGGCGGAAGGTATTTCAGGACCCCTTTAACAGTAGCAGGTGAACAACCAGCCCGCCAGCGCCGCCGTGTGCTTTCCCACCACCCTTCTCAACGCTCTTAGTGGATCCATCAGGAGGAAAAGTTAAGACAACCCTTTTTTATGACCTCACCAGTGAATTATCACTCACGCGCCCCGCCGCGAAAATTAGGTATACAGCAAGTGCTTATGGCCATAAAAATTCAACAAGAAACTAAAAAAAACCAGACACCCCCTCCCTCCCAACCGATCATGCATATCGCGATTGGTGCCGTACCCACAGGTAACCTGAAGTCCGAGCCCACAGTGACGCATGAAACTTAACAGCCAACTATAGCTGCCTGCTAGGCTACTCATATGTACTCAAACTCAAATTGGACTCAAAACTCATATGTACTCAGAACTCAAAATGTACTCAAAACTCAATATGTACTCAAACTCAAAATGTACTCGAACTCAAAATGTACTCAGAACTCAAAATGAACTCAAACTCATAATGTACTCAAACTCAAAATGGACTCAAACTCAAAATGTACTCAGAACTCAAAATGGACTCAGAATTCACTATGTCTCAGGCGTACTCAAACTCAATCGGACTCAAACTCAGTCGGGATCACTCGGCTCAAACTCACTCAAGCTCAACTCACCATGCCACACTAGCCTCGCTCTCACTCAAACTCAAACTCACGCGTGAGTATGAGTCCAAATGAGTCTCAGTGAGTGGACTCATGAGTGAGTTCGCCGACCTCTGATCCTGGCATAGTGCTGGTCTCCACGACACAAAAACAAACAGAAATAGTAGTTCCACTGAAGGCTAAAAAGCATTACAAAGCAGGCGATAAACTTTTCTGTGTGTTAGAGAAGCTGAGTAAATGTGTTGTGGCAGTGGAAGAATAACACCAGACCCCATGGTTTGGCAGCAGTACTCCTCATATTGTGTAGCATACCACTGAAAGCCCCTTCAACCTACTTCAACCTTCTTGCTTCTTCTTGAAAGCCCCTTCAAGAAGAAGCAAATCGGCTGCAATCGTGCACTTAAAAATCGTGATGTTCGTAAAGGTTGCGTGCAGCTTCGCTACCTTCATATCTTACGTTTTTAGTGCGACCTTCCTTCATTTTGTTCAACTTTCTTCGAAATCTTAAATGCTTACA